>NC_064854.1:104362255-104662255 GCF_024139225.1 Suncus etruscus | reverse complement strand
ATTGCCACAAGTGCTTTATGATATTTAAGTTACCAAAATAAGTCTCATGATCACTTTTAGTTTCCAGAAGTCAGAGAAGCTATCTCATGTTATCTTTGTGGCAGAAAAAACTGAAGTAATAGGGTCTAGGCTAATGTATTATATACCACTTCTGTTTAACCCTCTATATATTTAATTATAAATAATGTGTGTATATTTGTGTGTTTTAACCTTGTGACATTAAAGTCAAATGGAGCAGGAAAGATGAGCTAACCATTAAAAAAGAAACACTCTTGGGCTGGAGATATGGTTCAGTAGACTAGAGTATACCACTAGGTGTGACAAAAAATAAAAGTCAAAAATAAAAACTCTACTTAACAAATTTCCAATGTGATTAAGTTACAAGTTCTTGAGGCTTATAGGTTCAAATGCTAATTTGGGGAAAGGTTGTTGCTCTTCAACTCTCCAGGGAGTCTCAGTCAACAAGATAAGAGCAAGAGCCTGAGAATTCAACACATCTTTGCAACCTAGGGCCCCATGAAATGTCAGGATCCAGCTGGGGTCAGAGGCATAAAATGTACCTCTATACTATTTCTTTGACACTGTCAAATATAGTTCTGCCTTCAGTAAGCTTTCTCCATTTTTCCTTTGGCATTTATACATAGATGAAATTATACTACTGCTTTTCTAACTCTCTTGCTTGCAGACAGTAGACAATGTGAGTTTGTGCATGTATGTGTGTGTGTGTGTGTGTGTGTGTGATTTTTTTTTCTAGAGAACTCTAATTCCCAGAGAATGGATATAATCCATTTTCTAGCAAGCTTTCTATATTTGTTATCATAAAGACTCCTTTATTAGTTATTCTGTTGAATAACAATAACAAGATACAACCTTAGTAGCTTGTAGTAACACTCACTAAAGATGTCAAGATCCATCAGGTAAGTAGTTGCAGCCTAGCTGAGACGAATGGAGCTTTTGCTGAAGGCCTTGCAAGATTGTAATCTAGGCATCAACTGAGCTGCCTTCTTTTCTGAGTTCAACAGCTCTGTGAAGCTCATGAGGATGTCATAAGTTAGTTTTTTATGGACTATAATATTGAGGTCTTAGTCTTCTTAATAGTTTCCCCGCTCAAAATCATCCACAAAACTTTCTTTGCTAGGCAGTACTTTCACAACATGCCAGCTTGCTCCCTCAAGAAAAATCAGTCTTTTCACAACAAGCCAGTTCACCTGCTTGAGTCAGATCCAGTTTAGATATTGTCCTTTGGAAAAACTCAAAAACAAATAACTTTTAGCCTTGATTTTACCCAATATATACTCTTGGTTTTAACAGATAGTCTCATCATGGGAATGATGGATCATATTCATAAATTCTATTGGTATGTAACAGGATGGTATTGTGCTTGTACACTAGGGACAGGAAATAAGTCTTAAAATTCAGCTGATCATATTATTTATTCAAGTTCACACAGCAATATCCAACAATGGATAGCCTCTTGGATATTCCAAATTAGTTATGCTTGTATTTGAGAAAAAGGGTGCAGGCAGTATTGGCCAACCCAGAAACAGCTTATGTGGGTCATTAAGAGTCACAGTACATAGTCTAGGAAGCAATTTAATTTGGTTATCAATTTAGTTCTGGAGCCCAATGTGGGTCACTCTTATTTCCAAGAGACTGGTTAGTAAACCGGGATGTCATTAATGTTATTTGGCGGAAAATATAATTACCAAGCATCAGAAAGTTTTCTGAGGGATCCAGGGAAATATTTAAAGAGAGTACTAAAGTTGACAAGAAAACATTCAATATCATTAATCCTTTAACCATTCACGGTCTGAGCTTGTCTTAAAAATAGGACTCACTTTAAAAAGTCTCCCATACACCACAAAAGCACCAAGGGGAGAGTAAATGAACTTGAAAGGAAACTATAGATAATCCCATGACAATATACTCCAAGGGTGGAGAAACCCTGTATCTCTTAGGCCAAGGGGATTCTCTTTTCGAATGACCCCAATATTTACTGTGCCTATGCAGGAGGGGAAAAAAAAAAAAGAAAGAAGAGACAAAAAAAGCAAAAAATATTTTTTTCTTATTTTTTCTTTCTTTTATCTAGTTTTTGTCGATTTCTTTGTCTTGGGGTGGACATTGAAGTAGTTGTCCATTTGTTTATTTATATAATTACTTTTTCTTTCTTCTTTTCTCTTCTTCCTTTTTGCGCTCTGTCATGTTTTTTATCTCAAGACCATAGCAATTATGTGGTGCATATCCTTATTGCTGCAGTGCTCACTGGATATCTTATTTGATACTTCTTTTTGAACGGTTGTGGTGTTTCACCTTCTTTTTTCCCCTTAGTCTCTCAAACCAAGGATGAGCGCCTCTAGAAGGACTCTGCCCACTGCCAGTGTAGTTGATTTTTACCCCATTTTATTACTTATCTCTTCCTCAAATAAAAACCACACAACTTGAACTATCTAGTCCCGTTATAAGATCACTAAGTAATAAACTAGGCACAGAGGGGACCACTCATTCTAGCACCCCTGGGGTGAGGGTGTAGGATATGGGAGGCAGGATGGGAACGGAGGTGGAGGGAGGACAATTCAGTGATGGAAATTCCCCTGATTCAATGTTAATATGTACCTGGAATATTACTGTGAATGATATGTAAGCCACTATGATTAAAATAAAAATTATATTAAAAAATAAAAAATAGGGCTCACTTTAGTAACTACATAGCATTATTTGAATAAATAATATTACTGAATAATAATTACTTGAATAAATAATTATTTGAATTATTTAAATAAATAATATAGTATATTTCAAAATTTTACAGTAGGACCTGGCATCAGATAAGCTAAAACAACCAGTAGCTGTTAATATCTTCTTTAGTCTCTTAGCCAAAGAAAATGCAAACAAAAACTTGTTGCTTTAAGACAGTTGCAGGCAGAAAATTTGGGATGGCATCCAAGTTTTGTCTCATGGGCTCCAATGTTGAAGCGAATAAACTTACCAGTGTGTCACTAAGCCACTCTGAACCATTAGTTCCAAGTCTGTTAAACTAAGATAACCTCCCTCTCTGCTTTTTCTCACTGAGGAACTTTGTGGCAGCAATTCAGGACTCTTAAAAAAAAAAACTGTGCTGTGAAATAATCAAATACTGATTAATACCTTACAGGCATGTCTCTTCTTTTCTTCCAGAGCATCAAGATGTTTGTCAGCTCTGACTAACATGTCTAGGAAGCAGAACTTTCCTGAGCAATCTATCATTTCATTACTTTAGAGTGGGGTTTGATTATTTATTCATTTGGATTCTGCTACAGACTGATTAATATCACTGAGCAGCAAGTAATCAATTAGTGCTCAATTTTCCTGTTGTCACACCTGTACGTTGAAATGGGTAAAATTTCCCTGCCCTGTACTTCTGAAACTTTAAGCATATTCTTGGAATTCTGAAGGTTTATCTTTGCCAATTGCTGTCAACGACATAGTTTTGTGCATTCTCAGATTAATATAATACATCTTGGGATGATTTTTGCAATTGATTTGCAGATATTTACTCAAAATACAGATCTGCCTCACTTAAATCAATACTTAAAGTCTTTGGATTTGAAATGAGGAATTCCACATTGTTTCTGGGTCATTCTGATATGTCAAATCAATCAATAATAAAGATCCAGTGACATAAACATGAGTTTAAAGAAGAAAATAATGATGGATAGCAATTTCCATGCTACAAAACTGTGATATTAAAAAAATGGTTTCTTACAAATAAATTCATTATGAGTTGGTAAGTCAGAACAACTTTAAATAAAACTCAGAAAATTAGACTGTTTATTGGAATAACATAAAATAGCCCCCAAAGTGTAAGAAATATTTTGTAAAAAATAATAAATTTAATAAATTTTAATTTCATAAAAACAATTATCTAGAATATAGATTATAAAATGTAGTTTAACCTCTATCTGAATTTGTTGCCAGTGTTTGTATTTTCCTTGGGCAAATTTTTTTTTATAATTTGGAGCTACTCTTGGCAGTGATCCAGCACTATTGCAGGATTTGTACTGGTAAGTTTCTCCTGGCATCTCATGCTCTGCTTAGCATACTATGCAGTGCTGGGGTTTGAGCCCAGGATTTCTGTATGTAAGCCATGTACTCAGTCCCTTTGAGTATCTCTTTAGCCCTCAATGCCTGTTTTTCTTTTTTTTTTTTTTTTTTTTTTTTTTTTTTGGTTTTTGGGCCACACCTAGTGATGCTCAGGGGTTACTCCTGGCTATGTGCTCAGGAATTGCTCCTGATTAGGGGACCATATGGGACACCAGGGGATCGAACCACGATCCATCCTAGGCTAGTGTGTGCAAGGCAGAGAGGCCTTACCGCTTGCTCCACCACTCCAGCCTCTCAATGTCTGTTTTATAAACAAAGTCCTATTGAAATATAATCTTATTCATATGCTTTCATTTTGTCTATATTTTCTCCCACACTACACTTTCTTGTTGTTTTTTTTTAATATGGAACACTTCACAAATTTGCATGTCATCTTTGCACAGGGGCCATGCTAACCTTCTCTGTATCGTTTCAATTTTACTATTATGTGCTGCCTAAACGAGTACCACACTACACTTTCTAAGTTAAGTAATTGTGACCCACCATATGACCTTCAGAGTCCCAAATATATAAAACATAGACAAAATTTAAAATATAGAATATAACTTTTACTAATAAGAAGTGGGGACTTGGACTGGAGCAACAGAACAGTGGATAGGGCATTTGCCTTGCACACATCTGACTCAGGATCAATCCCTGTCATCCCATATGTTCCCCCAAGCCTGCCAAGAATGTTTTCTGCGCACAAAGTCAGTAACACCTGAGGGCCTCTGAATGTTAGCCAAAACCAAAAGAAAAAAAATGTGAAGACTTTACTTTCCTACTTTCGATGTTTAGAACAACTATATAAAAAATTAACACAGCAATAGTGAACTACAAAACACTATTAATGTGCTAATAGACATCTGCAGAGTAATCCATCCAACAAAAAAGCAAAATTTATATTATTTTCAATACAGGAATTATGCGAGACAACCAAATAATGCAATAATTTAAAAATAAACGGAATCAGAAAAAGTATCTCCTATGACCATATGGAATAAAATTAGAAATCCCTAAAAGCTGTAAATTTAAAAAATTTACAAATCTGTGGCTATTAAACAGTATAATTCTAAATAAAAAGGAGGCTAAAGATGAGAGAAATTAGAAAATAATAAAGTTAATAAACACAAGACTCATAGCATGCAGCAACAGAATGCATTAGGAGAAATCAATAACTATAAATATCTATATTAAAAAAGAGGAACCACAAATCAGTAACCTCAGACATTAACTAAGAAAGGATAAAAAGATTAAAAAATGAAAAACAGGGGCCAGAGAGATAGCATGGAGGTAAGGCGTTTGCCTTTCATGCAAAAGGTCATCAGTTCGAATCCCAGCGTCCCATATGGTCCCCCGTGCTTGCCAGGAGCAATTTCTGAGCATGAAGCCAGGAGTAACCCCTGAGAACTGCCGGGTGAGACCCAAAAACCAAAATAAATAAATAAATAAATAAATAAATAAATAAATAAACAGATACAAAGGAAAAATAACATAACTGAAGGGCTGGAGAGATGCTTGCCTTGGATGGATGGTGGTTTGAATCCCAGCATCCCATATGGTCCCCTGTGCCTGCCAGCAGTGATTTCTAAACACAGAGCCAGGAGTAACCCCAGAGTGCAGCCAGGTGTGATCCAAAAACCTAAATAAATAAATGAATAACATAACATAACATAACATAACAACATAACATAGCCATAAAAAAATGAAAAGGATAGTAGAAAAAATGAAATCCGGGCCCAGAGAGATAGCACAGTGGCGTTTGCCTTGCAAGCAGCCGATCCAGGACCAAAGGTGGTTGGTTCAAATCCCGGTGTCCCATATGGTCCCCCGAGCCTGCCAGGAGTTATTTCTGAGCAGACAGCCAGGAGTAACCCCTGAGCAATGCCGGGTGTGGCCCAAAAACAAACAAACAAACAAAAAAAATGAAATCCAAAAATTTATTGAGCTTTGCTAAACTAGATAAGGAAAATAGACTTAATTTATTAAAATCATGAATAAAGAGGTGCCATTATGAGACTACAGAGATAGTACAGAAGTAGGGTTTTATTCACATTGAAAATTGCATGTAATAGAAACATTCTTAGAAAGAATCATAATATTGGTATTTAATGCAAGAAAAATTATAAAACAGACCCAAATAGTTCAAGAAGAAATAAACTAAATGTTATTTTAAAAATCATTCCACAACAATAAATAAATAAATAAACAAAAGACTTTATTGGTGAACACATCAAATTCTTTAGAGTTAACACTAAAACTTCTAAAATTTCTAGTATTCTAGCCTCAAATAGAAATGGGGCAATACTTTCCAAATTATGCATACTTACCATAGTATTAATACTAGACAAAGACATTGTGGAAAATTAAAGTTATAGTCAAAATCTCTTATGAATATGAATGTAAAACTTATTTCCAAAATATTAATAAATTTGAAAAGATCTAGACGTGAATTTTTACCACACTAAGAAGAGCTGATATTGGGGCCGGTGAGGTGGCACTAGAGGTAAGGTGTCTGTCTGCCTTGCAAGCGCTAGCCAAGGAAGGACCGCAGTTTGATCCCCCGGCGTCCCATATGGTCCCCCCAAGCCAGGGGCGATTTCTGAGCACTTAGCCAGGAGTAACCCCTGAGCATCAAACGGGTGTGGTCCAAAAAAACAAACAAACAAAAAAAGAGTTTTGATACTAATAATGCAAAGTTGGTTTAACATAAAAATAACTGTATTTTACTATATTATACATAAGGAGACAAAAGTTACCATTTCAATCAATATATAACAATTATTTGATTAATTTTAATACATTTTCAAGATTAAAAAAACCTAATAAGCAAAAAATAAAAACTTTCTCTTCTTAATTAATATTATGTATCAATATTACACAACTTATTTCAGTGTTGAAGTTCTGAAAAATTTTCCTTAAGATCAGGAACAAGATGTGATACTCATTCTTGCCACTTCTATTCAACTTTGTACTAGAAATTTTAGCCAGATCAATTAAGCAGATAAATAAAATAAAAGATGCCCATTTGGAAAGGGGGGAAATAAAACTATATCTATTTACAGGCAACATGAGTGTGCATAATAAAAATCTTAGGCAACCTGAATAAAAATAAATCAGTCTCATGGCTGATTTTTGAATGTTCAGAAACCAGAAAGTCCAGGGATTAAAGTGCTTGCCTTATAACTGAAACCCCACTACAAACTATGCTTGTAATCATGGTGCTTAAATAAAGAATTATATTAAAATAAAGTAAGAATAAATAAATAAAATATGTTATGATTAAAAAATAAAGTGTTTACATAGCACTGCTACCTCTATGTCTATCCAGGGTGCTTCATATGGTCCCTCATTCAGGTATTGCCTGACCCTTTTTTTTAAATACGCTGTAAAACTGAAGAATATAAAATCCATATTCAAAAACCAATTGAAGGGACAACAGCCCATTCTGTCAATAGTTACCTTTAGTCAGTGGACTAAAATCACCCATCAAAAGTCAAAAAGTAACAAATTGTATTAGGGAAAAATACCCAGACATCTGCTGGCTTAGGTAAACACACTTAAAATTTCAGGATAGACTCAGAGTAAAAGGATGGAAAAGAATTATACAAGCCACTGGGGAAAAAAGCCTGGACAGCTATACTCAGAGCAAACAGCATTCAACTTCCAGAAAGTAATTAGAAACAAAGATGGATACTACTTATTGATCAGGATTACAATAAGTACTAACACTGATCAACAGCTATACACCAAATGTAGGCCCAGAAAAATATGTAAGGCTTTGTTCACAAATCTAGAGAAACTTAAGAAACATGATAGTAGTGGGAAATTTCAACACCCCATTACAGCCACTAAATAGATCCACTACGTGGAACAGTAGCAAAGACATAAGAACCCTAAATGAAAACAATAACAATTAGGATTAATGGATCTATACGGGACCTTCATCCTCAAAAAGCTAATTACATATTCTTCTCACGTGCACATGGAACTTTCTCCAGGATAGACCAATTTAAGACACAAATCGAATTTATATAAAGTCACAAATATAAGAATTATACCAACCACCCTATTAGACCATAATGCCACAAAGATTAAAACTGAATGTAAAAAATAATATGTGGAGAAAATCTAATACCTGAAGATTAAACAGCATGCTGCTTAACAACAGCTATATAAAAGAGGAAATAAAAGAATAAAGAGATTTTTTGAAACTAATATAATGAAAAGAAAATCTATGGGATATAGCAAAAGCAGTAATTATGGGGAAACTCATAGCAATACAGACCTACATTAGGAAAGATAAAAAAAAATCAACAACCTAAAGGGACACCTAAAATATCTGGAAAACCAACAGCAAAGGAACCCAAAGACAAGCAGAAGAAAAGAAATAAAAACCAAAGCAGAAATAAAAAATATAGAAATCAATAAAACAGGGGCCGAAGAGATAGCATGGAGGTAGGGCATTTGAATGTGTGCAGAAGGACAGTGGTCTCGATTCCTGGCATTCTGTATGGTCCCCAGAGCCTGCCAGGAGTGATTTCTGAGCGTAGAGCCAGGAGTAACCTATAAGCGCTGCCAGGTGTGACACAAAAAAAAAAAAAAAAAAAAAAAAAAACAGAAACCAATAAAACAATACAAGGAATTAATGAGACTAGGACCTGGTTTTTTTTTTTTTTTTTTTTTTTTAAGAATACATAAAACAAACCAGTGGCAAGACTCATAAGAAAAAAAAAAGAAAAATACTCAAATAAATTGATCAGAAAAGAAAAGAGAGAGATTAAAACAGAACCCCTAGAAATTCAAGACATCATGAGAGTTTACTATGAAAAACTATCCTCTATTAAACTAGAGAACCTAAAAGAAATGGACAAATTTCTGGAAAAATATTATCTACCAATACTTAATGAGGAAGAAGTGGAAAGGCCAATCACAAGTAAGGAAATGGGAATAGTAATTAAGAAACTCTACAGGAATAAAAGTCCAGAACCAGACTTACAGTGAATTTTATCAAGCACTTGGAGAAGGATTACTACCATTAAGACTGATACTGTCCAAAACACTGGAAAAAAACCAGAAACCCTTCCTAATACCTTCAATGAAGCTAATATCATACTTATTGTCAAAGCTAACAACAATACCACCAATAAAAAAAAAATACAAACCAATCTCACTAATAAACATGGATGCAAAAATTCTTAACAAAATCTTAGTAAACCAAATACAATACATCAAAATCATTATATATTATGACTAAGTGGAGTTTACCCAGGGATGCAAGGATGGTCCAATATATGCAAAGGAATCTACATCATGGACCACATTAGTAAAAGAAAGGATAAAAAACACATGATCCTATCAATCAATGCAGAGAAAGTATTTGACAAAATCCAACACCATGAAGTGTCTATTCATCTCTTCTCCCCATTTTTTGATAGGGTTTGGAGGTTTTTTGGCATTAATCTTTGTGAGTACTTTGTATTTCCTAGATATCAATACTTTATTTGATATGTTGAGTGAAAAAAATTTCAACATACTTCATGATGAAAACTCAGCAATATAGGTGTGAATGGAATCTTCCTCAAGATAGTAGCAGCTATCTATAAAAAGCCCACAGCCAACATTATTCTTAATGGTGAAAAATTAAAAGCATTTCCACTAAGATCTAGCACTTGGCAAGGATGTGCACTGACTCCACTTTTATTAAACATATTATTAGATATTCTAGCAATAGCAATCAGACAAGAGAAGGAAATGAAAGAAAACCAAATCAGAAAAGAGCAAGAAAATATATTGCTATTTGCAGATGACATGATGATATACATTGAAAACCCTAAAGAGTCCACAGAAAAGCTCCTAGAAACAATAAACCAATACACTAAATTGACTGGCATATATATTTAGTTCTTTTTTAATTTTTTTCTCCACCAGTGCATCTGAGACCACTTTGATCCTGGCCCTCAGCCTTTCTTTTTTTCATTCTTTTTAGTTTTATAGAAAAAATGCAAAAACGTATGGTAAAACATAGTAATCTGTGTCCCTTCTTTAAAATATAAGAAATTAAAATAATAGAAACAAAAGGAAAAAAGGTGTGTGAGTGTGGCAGTTTGTTTTGCATAGGCACAGCAAAGGTTGGAGAAAATAGAAAGGAGAAATCTTGGTCTAAAAACAGGGAGAACATAGCCATAGAGCATCCTGCCATAAGAGCAAACCAACTACAGGCTCGAGGCATACTAAGTTGTCTAACACCAAAATCTTTCTTTGTGGTCCTTGGAAAAGTTCTTCTCAATCATGGTTGTTGATGTGAGGTTTCTGTAATTACATAGTCTGGTTTTTATATAGACCCTATATTGAAGTCAGGGAGTTAAGGAGCATCTTCTGATTTCATCTCACCATTCGTTTGCAATGCAAGGAATTCTGCCCTGAAAGCAAATTGTTGCTGTTTCCAAGTCATCAGGATGTCATATAAATGTGCTCTGAAGCAAGTCGGTGCCAGGGCAGTATTAAGGGCTTCCCTGGTAAAAATCCAATTCCAGGTTCTGATGCAGAAAATTGTTCTGGTGCAGAAAATCATTCTGGTTCCATAGACGAAATCCAAGATTCAGGGGTGATGGCCATTGATGAAACCTTAGCCAAGTCACCATGACAAATGTTCAGTGTGAAAGTCCCCACTGCAATATAAAATTTATGAGTTCCTATTCCTATTAGATAATAACTTGTTTCGCTAGGCAATATTTTCCATTTTAATGTACCTATGCAAAAAGGAACAACTCCACATGACACTACTGGTCCATATATGGGTAAATATACCATGCTAAACAATCCATATAATCTGGATCTAACATGAACTCAGAATCCAAGAGAAACTTATCAAGCCACTTGGCCCACTGAGGGCACCCATGACACTAGGTCTGCTGGGTCTGCCAAGGCCACCTAAGACACTGGAACCTCTGAGTCTACTGAAGCTACTGTGTACACTAAAGGCAGCCAAGCTACTGAGTCTGCTGGATTCACTGAGGCCAGAGGCCAAGTGATCTCAGGTGCATTGGTGGAGAAAAAGAACAGAACTAAATATCCAAACTAAAGATAATAACAATAGAATAAATAGAACTAAACGTTAATCACTTAAATTTAAATGGACCTGTAATACTGGTAGGCTAGGTGGCAAAGTGTGATGGTATAGGCTGCACCCTGGGAACATTGGCGGAAGGAGGTCAACACTGGTGGTGGGAATGGCCCTGATTCAATAGATATCTGAAACTCAACTATGAAAGAGATTATAGATCACAATGATTTCAATAAAGAAAATTTTTATGGACCTGGAGAGATAGCACAGCGGCATTTGCCTTGCAAGCAGCCGATCCAGGACCAAAGGTGGTTGGTTAGAATCCTGGTGTCCCATATGGTCCCCCGTGCCTGCCAGGAGCTATTTCTGAGCAGACAGCCAGGAGTAACCCCTGTGCAAAGCCGGGTGTGACCCAAAAACCAAAAAAAAAAAAATCTTATAATATAAACCTTTATTTAAGCACCATGATTACAAGCATGTTTGTAATGGGGTTTCAATTATAAGGAGAATACTCCCCTTTACCAGTGCAACATTCCCACCACCAATGCCCCCGTCCTCCCCACCCTGTATTCACGACAGGCATTCTACTTCTCTCATTATTTAACATTGTCATGATAGTTGTTATTGTCATTATTTCCCTAACAGAGTTCACCACTCTTTGTGATGAGCTTCAAATTGTGAGTTGGTCCATCCAGCCCTTAACTCTATTATCTCTGGGCCTTATTCCAGTAATGTCTTTAATTTTTCTTAAAACCCATGGATGAGTGAGACTATTCTGTGTCTATCTCTCTCCCACTGACTTATTTCACTTAACATAATATATTCCATTATATCCTTGTATAGAAAAATTTCATGACTTCATCTCTCCTGACAGCTGCATAATATTCTATTGTGTATATGTACCACAGTTTCTCTAGCCATTCATCTATTGAAGGGCATCATGGTTATTCCCAGCATCTGGCTATTGTAAATAGTGCTAAAATGAATATAGATGTGAGGAAGGGATTTTTGAATTGTATTTTGGTGTTCCTAGGGTATAACCCTAGAAGTGGAATAGCTGCACCATATAGGAGTTAAATTTCCAATTTTTTAGGAATCTCCCTATTGTTTTCCATTAGAGTGGACTAGAAGGCATTCCTACCAGCAGTGAATAAGAGTTCCTTTCTCTCCATATACCCGCCAGCACTGATTGTTCTTGTTCTTTGTGATGTGTGCCAGTTTCTGTGGTGTGAGGTGAGTGTGGAGTAGGAGGTGAAGTCAGGGGTGTGAGACCATGGGAAGGGGGGGCTGGAGTTCTCAGAAGCTTAGCCCATTTGTTAAGAGCCCTACAATCCTGTATGCTCCTCCTGGTATCTCTCTTTGGTATCTCTCTCTCTTTGGTATCTCTCTGGTATCTCTCTCTCATGGTGTCCAATTTGTTGTTCCTGAGTCATTATCTATGCTCTCCATTCAGTAAAACTGTCAGTCATAGATGAAGTCATTGCAGACCTTAAAAACAAAGATTCTGAAGGGAGTAGGGAAGAATTTACTTTAGTGTGGGTTTGTGTGGAGTTGGGGACTCCACATGCAGCAACACTTAGAGATCACTCCTGGCTTGACACTCAGGAATTGGGAATTATCCTGACACAGTGCTCAGGAACCAGAAGAGATTAAACCCAGATCAGCTGCATACAATATTACACAGCGAATTTCATTTTAGTGATTTTACAGTGTTTTCTTAGATATGACATCTATATAACAAGATTAATCAAACTTCATAAAATTTTTGAAAATTTTATCATTTTCAGGTGTATGCTACAATAAAACATAAAATGTGAGAAAATATTTGCAAATCACATATTCTGGTAAGGATCTATTACCCATAATATTATATATATTTTATATTTCAACAATAAAGAAGGTAAAAATCAAATTTAAAAGGGTATAAAGTGTTTAAATTAATGACTTCAATAAAATTACAATGACAAGGAGCCGGAGAGATAGCATGGAGCTAAGGCATTTGCCTTGCATGCAAAAGGTCGGTGATTCGAATCCCGGCATCCCATATGGTCCCCCAAGTTTGCAAGGAGCGATTTTTGAGCCTAGAGCCAGGAGTAATCCCTGAGCACTGCCAGGTGTGACCCCCAAAAAACGTCCAAAAATTACAGCGACAAATAACAACATAAAAGATATTCATATTATTAATGGTTAGAAAAGCAGATAAAATTTCTCTTCAGGGGGCCAGAGCAACAGCATAGTGGTAGGGCATTTGCCTTACATGCCTGTTACCCAGAATGACCAGGGTTCGATCACTGGCACCCCATATGGTCGATCCCCTGAGCCAGGAATGATTTCTGAGAGCAGAGCCAGGAATAACCCCTGAGCATCACCGGGTGTGGCCTGAACACCAACAAAAATTTCTCTTCAATTAATATATGAATAATACTTCATATTAGCATAGATATAATCACAAACAGAAAATTAGAATGTGGGGACAGAGTGGTATGGCAGCGATAGGGCATTTGCCCGGTATGTGGCTAACCTAGGAAGGATCGTGGTTCGATCCCCCAATGTCCCATATGGTCCCCCACAAGCCAGGAGTGATTTCTGATCTCATAGCCAGGAGTAACCCCTGTGAGTCACCGGGTATGGCTCAAAAACCCCCGAAAGAAAGAAAAAGGAAGGAAGGAAGGAAGGAAGGAAGGAAGGAAGGAAGGAAGGAAGGAAGGAAGGAAGGAAGGAAGGAAGGAAGGAAGGAAGGAAGGAAGGAAGGAAGGAAGGAAGGAAGGAAGGAAGGAAGGAAGGAAGGAAGGAAGGAAGGAAGGAAGGAAGGAAGGAAGGAAGGAAGGAAGGAAGGAAGGAAGGAAGGAAGGAAGGAAGGAAGGAAGGAAGGAAGGAAGGAAGGAAGGAGTATTAAAAGTCATTCAAAGACTAAGAATAGCACATGCTACAATCTGCATTTACTTCAATTAAGAAGCAAAGTGAAAGGACCCCCAACACAAAGGACCATAATGTAGTGTGATTCCATATATATGAAAGATCCAGAACAAGGAAATTTACAGAGTGGAGGAAGGATTTTGAATGCTATGGGTAGGTGTGGAATTTTAGTCTGGGGTAACAAAAATGTTCTGAAATTAGTTAGCTATGATAGCTATAGAAATTCTTCAATATATTAAAACCTCGCTGCAGTTTAATACTTTAAGAGATGAATATTATGAATGATATTCCAGTAGATAAAAAGCAAAACATCAAATAGAGCAAGTTATTCACCACTTGATCTCTTACATATTTTCAAAAAAACACTCAAAATGTGCCATCTGTCCCCCTTTATCCTAAAAAGTTCTCTTCCTACCTACCCACCAAGCAACTGAATAAAAATGAAAATCCCATGGTAAGGGGCCAGAGAAAGAGCATAGCGGTTAGAATGCTTTTCTTGCACTTGTTTAACCCAGGTTTAATCCTCAACACCATATATAGTCCCCTGAGTCCAGCAGGTGTAACACCTGAACACAGATCCAGGAATAAGCCCTGAGTACAGCCCATAAACAAAACAAAACAAATTCTATGGTAGACTTCTATTTCTGGAAGAAGGGATATTTTTTATTTATTTTCACAAGTGCAAATAAAAATACATGGATAAATTAAACAGAAGTTTTAAGGTAAAAGAAGCTGGTGAATACTTCTAGGAATCTAGGGATATAGATAATAAGTTCTCTGGTTTTCTTTCTGCTTCCTACATATATATAATTCATAATTTATATATATATGTAAGAAAATCTCAAGTTATACATGGTTTTACTAGAGATATCTAATGTTTAAAGTATTAACTGCAACTCTGAACAACCTGTCTTAGAAAATATAATAAGTGAATGACTAAATAATTTGTGGTCCATCTATACTATAAACTATTATTCAGCAATAAAAATAAGCAAGCAATTGACACGAGCAACTTGAACAAATCTCTGGGAATATGTTGAATAGGAATGGAAAATAGAATAATGAAAGGTAAAGGGGTGGCAAGTGTTGTTAAGGTTTAATTAGCAATAGTGGGTGACAAAGTTGTTGATGAAACTAAAAAAAAAAATTAATCCAGATGATCCAGTGATCCAGGTGTAAGATACAAGGAACTTTCATTATTTCAAAAGAAAAAATTAAAAACAAAGCATTCACCATATGCGGTTATTTATTCAACATGCCATTTTACTAACAACTAAAACTTATTAGCGTCAAGTTTTCTAAGAATGATCAGCCCACAGGTGGCAAGGTTTTTATCCTACCAGACAAATTAATTTCATATCTTTTTCAGGATTTTAGGGCTATTTCAACTAAACTTGACATATGATTAAATGAAGAAATAAGTCAAGAAAATTAAAGCTACATGCTTTATTATCTGAACTTCCCATTAACTGAGCATAGAATTACTCTCTATGATTGAATCATTGTATCTGTTGAAGATATATTTGTCTGCTAGAGGTATGTCTAGCAATTGATTTATCTGATACCGGTGATATATCAAAGATTGAAAGAAAATTAATTTTCATGTTTTGTTTTCAGAGAGTTATTTTTTTTAATCACATCTTGGTGGTGCTGGAGGTTACTCCTATTCAAGGGTCATGTTTGGTAGTGCTTGGGGAACATGAGGTGCTGGGAATTGAATATGGGCGCCTCCATGCAAAGCATATTCTCCAGATATAGGTTATCGTGCTCTCTGATCCCATTCTTATTTCTTTTTTTTTTTTTTTTTTTTGGTTTTTGGGCCACAACCGGCGGTGCTCAGGGGTTACTCCTGGCTGTCTGCTCAAAAATAGCTCCTGGCAGGCACGGGGGACCATATGGGACACCGCGATTCAAACCAACCACCTTTGGTCTTGGATCGGCTGCTTGCAAGGCAAACGCCATTGTGCTATCTCTCCGGGCCCAACCCATTCTTATTTCTTAATTGAATCAAAGAGTTATCTTTGCTTTCATGTGTCCATTTCATTAAAAAATTAAAATAGGACATAGGTCTCAAATACTACATTTGATCAATGTCTATAAAATTAGGTACTTCTACCAACAAAAGCTTTGTTTGAATTAGTAAATGAAAACCACTAGGCTCCCTACATGTGACTGCCATGAAACACAACACAATTTTATGATTTTCTCTCTGCTATCTATATTTTTTATAAATACAGTCATTTGTGTGTATTTGTGATCACTTTAATCCTGTTTATATGAACACAATATTTATATATTCATGACAAGGAAACATTTTATTACAGAAAACTCAGACAAAAGATTAATTTTATCTGAAGGGAAGGTTAGAGGGATAGCTCACATTCAAGAAGCACTACATGAGCCCCTATCACTGCCAGAGTGATTTGAGAACTTCCAGCTATACCACAAAAAAAAATGTAATATGTGAACAATAAATTACATTTCTCCTTATTATTCAAAGTGATTGAATTAAGGACTTTACTGAGTGGGAGCTGGAGAGAAAGCAAAGTGGTAGCAGAGGGTGATTGCTTTACATGCAGCTGACCCAGAACTGATGGTGGTTTGATTTGCTGCATCGCATATGGTCCCCTGAGCTTGGCCAGGGGAGATTTCTGAGTGCAGAGCCAGGGGTAAACCCTGAGTGTCGCCAGGTGTGAACTCCCACAAATAAACCAATAAATAAATAAATAAATATCTTTACATTTGGTTTCTAGTATTCATTAAAAATCAGCTGAATACATTTTTTTAAATCTGAGACCTTGATTGTATTATTGTTTCTGACATAGAGCAGTGGATCTGATTTGAGAAATAGCTTTGTCTAAGTCAAAAACGAAACCTTGGACTAATCAAGAAAATCCTGTTTGGCAGTGACAACAGAGGCAGTTGGTCATGAATCATATGGCTACAAAATTAGAAGAGATTTCCCTCAGGTTCTTCTTATTCCTCCCTTTAGTCATAAAAACAACCTACTTCTATTAGCATCTGTTGGCTCCTTTTTACTGCTGAAACAGTGTCTTGACTATTGGGAGGACTATCATTAAACTCCAAGGCACATCTTTCCTCATTTGAGCTATATTGCTGACTATATTTCACATATCTTCTCAAAATCAATTAGTGTCTTATCAAAATTTTAGTTAAGTTATTCTTATTTAATTACTTTTTTCTTTTTAAGGACTCAAATTCCCAATCCTGGACAGTTTTATGTAATTATATAATTAAATATCAGTCTCTTTTCACTTGTAGTATCACCATGCTAATATGGTTTTCTCTTTGCAGTGCCTTCCCTGAAGAATTTTCTCAGGCATTAAGGCCACGAGAAAAACTTAATTTTTCTGACATCTTTATTTATTAACATAAACTCTCAATTTGCAAACCTCTGAGAAAGACCAGGTAGATATGTGACAAGAAGTATGAATCTCTGTCATATCATTTACATTTTGTAATTCTTGGGACTTTCTCTTCAGTGGAACCAATGTGTCTTAAGAATTTATAGTCTGGAATATGGGATATTATGTAATAATAATAATAAATGAATTTGAATAGCTATACAAATCTTTTCCCAAAAATGCTTTGGGATGAAAAAGTTTTCACAGGAAACAATGCTATTTATTTCTAGTATCTGGAATGTCCTCCCTACTTTGGAATAAAAACACATTTTAAATTAAGTTGACTAGTGAAGGGAATATATATGAAGGCTGTCCCAGCAGAGATTTCATAACATCACGAATGTGTCTCTGAAAAAGATACTGAAAAGAAGTAAGCTAAAACCATATATCATGCTCTCACTGAGTATTTTTGTTTGTTTTGTTTGTTTTGTTTTTGTTTTTTAGGCTACACCAGGTGAAGCTCAGGGGTTACTCCTGGCCATGAGCTCAGAAACCTCTACTGACTCAGGGCACCATATGGGATGCTGGGGATCAAAACCAGTTCTGTCCTGGGTCAGCCACTTCAAGGCAAAGGCCCGAAAGCTGTGCTATCACTCAGGCCCCTCACTTAGCATTTCGTATAGAAGACCTCTACAGAATTTAAGTAAAGTGGGATTATACTATATATTATATATATATATATTACTACCAATAATTCTGTAATAATCATTTACTAGAGAGAACATATTTAGCCACTACCCTTACTAAATAATTTTTTTTTTTGGGTTTGTGTCACACCTAGATGTGCTCAGAATATATTCCCAGTGTGCTGTCAGGGATCACACTTGTCAGGTTTGGGGGACCATGAGGAGTGATGGGGTTCAAATCCAGGTCAGAAGTATACAAGACAAATGCCCTACCCACTATACTATTTCCTCGGCCTCATGATTAGATAATTTTTATTTAAATATTGTTTTACTCACATGAATATACTAAAAATATTTTTTGGTTTTGTGGCCTTACCCAGTGATGCTCAGGTGTTACTTCTGGTTCTGCTTTCAAAAATTACTCCTGGCAATGTTTGGAGGACCACATGGGACACTAAGAATTGAACCCAGATTGGCCATGGGCAAGACAAGCTTACCTGATATAGTGATTACTCAAACCTCACTAAAATTAGTTTTAATGTATCTGTTACCTAGATTTTCCCAATAACAAATTATGAGAATTGTCAAAACCAAAATAATTGATGGAATTGTCTATTCTCATTACTCAAATATCACTTTTTTTTTTACAATTTATCTATTGGCTGAAATATATTTGTAACCCCAAATGGACATTCAGTGTGCTTTTACAGTCACATAACCTGTGCCTTCACTCAGTGGGAAAAGCTCTGAGTGTCCTAATAAGAATGTTCCCAAGTCATGGAAGCACTACTTCATGTTTCAGCTATTATGCCATAATAAGTGTTCTTGTTGTGATTTATTTACTTAGATATTGTCTTGTATCTTTGTGCGGTGTGTGTTGTGTGTGTGTGTGAAAGAGAGATAGATAGATAGATAGATAGATAGAGAGAGAGAGAGAGAGAGAGAGAGAGAGAGAGAGAGAGAGAGAGAGAGAGAGAGAGAACTGGGTTTTGGGGGAGGAAGAATTGATTTTTTTATTTTTCATTTTTATTTTTGTTCTACACACAATGGTACTTGGAGATCGAATGATTCCAAGTTTGGCTGTGTGCAAGGCAAAAACTCTTTAATCCCTGTACTATCAATCCAACCTGCACCTTTGGTCTTTATATCGATATCCACTGTGGAAGAGGATTACTAAGCATGACTACTGCAGTGCTAGCTAGTTTTATAAAAATAGAAAGATTTAATGTGTCTTAGAGACAAAATATGTTATGTTTTATAAAAGTTTTGTCTGTGATATAGTTTTGTACAAACCATAGCACTGTTGGGTATGAGTTCAATATTAATCAACATTGATGTATAATATAAAGGGTGTCTTTGAATATGAATTATGTAATACATGGTTATTTATTGATAAATTGATGTGGGTTTTGTGACGATGGATTCACAGGAATGTAAACCTATAGTTCCCATATTGGCAAGTCATTTGTATTTACTCATTCAATGTTTATCACAGAAGAACATATTTATAGAACATAAATAGCATGAATAACCAAAAATATTGTACAGTGCTGGTGAAGATGCAGAGCAAATTTCTTGCACTTTTTATTCGTGAAAGTTTACAATAATACTGCAACTCTAAAAATGTTCAGCAACTATTTAAACAAATTTAAACCTAAATTTAATTCAACCCAAGAAATAAGTTTTATCCTTTGGTATTTATTTTATTAAAAACCAAAAAGTGTATGCTCATACATATACCCCTTGATTGTGCAGGTTTATGATTTTTGCCATATTGGGGCAATTTTGAAATAATTTTCCAGAGTATATTTTGCGTTATAAATGTGTTCTCTTTCTTTTCATAATAATAATATAATTGAAATTCTAACAAGATAATTTTTTATATTTTATTTTATCAAATCAGAGACCTCTGCGCTGATTTTCTAAAGGTATAATTTCCCTAAGGTCAGACACAACGTCTTAAAGATTCTCTCCCCAGTTTCCACTCTTCCTCTGAGTTCTGTAGTGACGCAGAAAAGATAATGATATGGCAGTATCAAATACCAATTTTTCTGACTTGACAGCTTCAAGTATTTTGGTAACTTTTTCTCAAGTTGAAACACAGTGGTCTATTCTAACTCCATTACTATGGCATTAAAAATCACTTTTAGTTTTTTCTCAGATATAATTTACTTATAAATATTTAAACATTTCAAACTATATCCCAGTTTCAGCCCAGGCCCCCCAACTAATCTGACCAAAGCTGTCTGTTTATGGATTTGAGAAGTGCCTGAGGAAACAATAATTTATTTTTTAATGTTTTTCTTCACTCATTTAAATAAAAAGGTCGAGTTTATTTTCTATGATGTCTCTGAATGGTCTATGATTATAACACTGAATGTTGAATTTAATATGTGGAACAAAGCAAGAGTAAAGAATTGATTCGAAAGGACAGGGCAATGGTCAGAGCAATAGTATTATAAAAAGGGTACCTTCCAGGTTCAATTCCTGGCGTCCCATATGATCCCAGAACACCACAAGGAGTGAAGAGCCATGAGTACGCACTAAGAACCATTGGGTATGACCCAAAACACAAAAGAAAATAACAACAAATGACTTTTTAAAAGAACTGGAAAGTTCAGAGACCCAAACTGAGCTTCTGGGTATTGGGTGTCAGATGTAAAAGTATAGAGCCAAAGTTCATTTGCTTGCTTCTATCCCTGGATGATTAAGCACAATTATTCAATTAATAATTCAGTGTTCTCAACCATTTTGATATCTCCTCATTAAGAGAATCAACGTTGATAATTAAAAGATAGGTCAGAGACCTTTCCCACAGAGAGCAAAGAACCCAAGTGAACAACATGAAAAGAGAATTATTTTATATTCCCAACAGGTAAGCAGGCTTTGAATATTGATAGCACCAAACAGGAGAGAAAAGGACTAAAGTATGAGCTTACAGAACCAGGCTTTGTTCACATCCCAAAAATCAATACTAGTGCACTGTCCAACATGCATCAGTAACTATTCATCAATTATTTACACAGCTCTTTTGTTCAAAGTTTCTGTTTACAAGATTATTTTGTAACTTGAAAGGGTTGTTTCCTTTTACCTGGATGCCGGATAGGAGCTGATTTTTTTGTTTTGTTTTGTTTTGCTTGTGTTGTGGTTTGTTGTTTTTTTTGGGGGGGGGGGGCATCTCTGGTGATGTTTAGGGCTTACTTCTGGCTCTGTGCTCAGGGTCATACCTGGCAGCTTTCAGGGGACCTTACAACGTGCAGAGATTGAAATCAGGTCAGCCACATGCAAGGCAAGCACCTTACCCAATGTTAGCTATCTGTGGTAGGTCCTGAGCTTTTTACAAAATGAACTTGAAGTGTGTGTGTGTGTGTGTGTGTGTGTGTGTGTGTGTGTGTGTCTGTCTGTCTGTCTGTTCGCACATGCGTGCATGTGCTTCCAATTATAACTAGAAAACAAGGCAATTACACTTTAATTTCTACTCTCTGGTCAGCAATTTTCACCTTAAATCTTAAGTCTGTGTTTTGAGGTGAGGGTCTGCTGTATAATTTTCTTTATATACAAGGTGACTACTTGAACTACAAATGTCACATAGGAGAAATAATTTCATTAAGAGCTTAGTTTTTGCTAGCAACCATTCTAAATTTTCTGATATAAATGTTTCTAAAAGAAAAACAATGTTTGTAAGGTACCATTATGACTATTTGGTAAAGCACTGAAATTTAGAGAACAAATCATTGAGAAGTATGTAGAGAAATCAATATTCAAATTTTAGTGTTTATCTCCTATCCTGAACTCCTTGTCACTCTTCTATTTTGAACCATAAACCAATTTTAAAATGCCATGTTCTTCCATGGCATAGAGAAGAAATTGGCAAACTGTTCTATAATGGGCTAAATATTAAATATTTTAAGCTTGCGGGATCATTAGGGATCTCTGATAACCAATCTGCTCTACCATCATAAATGATACATAAATGGCTATCATGGCTGTATCCCAATATATTTTTATTAAAAAAGAAAAACAAAACAGGCAGGCCATGTTTGACTGACAGGTTGCAGTTTGCCAAGCCCTAATGTCAAAGAAGCCTTACTCTGAATACAACTTGTTTTTGTTTTTGTTTTTTGGGTCCCACCCGGCAACACTCAGGGGTTACTCCTGGCTCTATGCTCAAAAATTGCCCCTGGAAGGCTCAAGGGAACATATGGGATGCCAGGATTTGAACCACCGACCTTCTGATTGCAAGGAAAACGCCTTACCTCCATGCTATCTCTCTGGCCCCTGAATATAACTTTTAAAAACACATTATCTAACAATACTACTCTATCACACAACTGATATAACAAAGGCCCCAAATTCTGATCTTACTTTTCTCATCTTCTGTTCTCTTTCCTTCTCTGTTCTTCTCCTTCCTATACTCTGGAGTCAAGGGTGAGCTAAGCAGATATATGGCATTACAGTTCCTCATTAAAGTATTCCATATACCACAAATTGCTATATATCCAAAGCAAAGACATGCTGACACTAAACTCAGGAGAACTAAACTAGAATCACCAAAATTTGAAATGTGCCTGTCAAGGTAATGGAGGGTGGTAAGTAAGCAAGAAAAGGGCAAAGAGCAGGAGAGAACATAGGAACTCTGGTGAAGGGAAGCTGACACTGGTGGTAGG
The DNA here is from genome assembly GCF_024139225.1 of Suncus etruscus. Lineage (NCBI taxonomy): Eukaryota > Metazoa > Chordata > Mammalia > Eulipotyphla > Soricidae > Suncus > Suncus etruscus. The sequence continues at coordinate 104,639,436 of NC_064854.1, read as the reverse complement.
AATAATGTTGAAATATTGTATGCATAAGACTCATCAATCAATAAATTTGTAAACTATGTAATTTTAAATAAAAATAAATAATAAATTTAAATAAATAATAAAAATGCCTTATATAAATTAGGACAGTTTCATTTATATTCTATACTCAAGCATTGCCTCAACAATGCACAAGTATAGTTGTCATTCTGGCTTTAACACATACTAATAAATATTTTAAATGTTAAGTTTTTTAATTAAATATTGTCCTAAAATTACATGTCTATTTTAGAGTGATTCTAACTGGTGAAGTGATTCATTAGGGTTAGCATTGGATTCATCCTTGCTTAGTGATTTCTAAGGTTTCATGACAAAGAATTAGAGGCCAAAAAATTTATCTGTGAAATAGACAATTTTTGTGAGGTGATTTTTCCATTGTTGAGTTAATTCCCAACTTTGAATAACTACAAAAATCCTTCCAGAAAAAATAAAAATTTTCCCCATACCAGAGTCTTTCTCCCTAGCCTGGGGAGTGCTGGGAGGCTTGGCAGGCCCCCAGCCGTCCTTGTCTTTTCCCCTTGACTCCAGGCCTTCCCTGGATGCCAGCTCAGATGGCCAGAAGTGGGTTCAGGTGGACTCTTAGTGGTCCTCAGGTTCCCCCCTCTCCCTCTGTACTCCAGCGGGGAGGTGCATGAGGAGGAGGGTAGGCAGACATCTGGCTTCTGATTTTGTCCTTGATTCTGGAGACCAGCTCTTGCCAGGTATAGGGCTTTTCTCCTCTGGACTTCAGTCTTTCTCTGGGCACTGGTCTAGGTGGACTCTATAGGGGTCAACAGGCTTTCCCCCTATCTCTCCCTACACTAATGGGAATGCGCTCTGGGAGGAGGGCAGGCTGTTCTAGCACTGGTTTATATTGGGACAGTCAGTGGAAATTTTTTTCTCTTTGTGTTCATATTGATAGTATTGTGTGCATATATTCTATATATCCATAATATCCATCTTGTATTGTGACCTTGATACTGCCCTACAAAGCTCATTTCTAATATTTTACTGCCTCAGTCTCAACCCTTACTCCCCCCATCCTCCCATGTAGGTGAAGCTAATGACATGAAGCTCACCACATAGAATGATAAGTGCAGTTAGAGAAATAACTACACTGAAAACTATCAACAATGTGAATGAATGAGGGAAAAAGAAAGCCTGTCTCGAGTACAGGTGTGGGGGGGGAGGAGGGAGATCTGGGAAATTGGTGGTGGGAATCCTACACTGGTAAAGGGGGGTGTTCTTTACATGGCTGTAATCAAAAAACTACAATTATATTTGTAATCACGGTGTTTAAATAGAGATAATTAAAAAAAGAAAAAATACAAATTCTAGGCTCAGGGAGGTAGCCTGAAGTAGTAGAACATGTGCCAGCATATACAAAGCTCTGAGATAAATTCCCATTATCTGGTACCCCCCTGTCCTAAGCACTACTGAGTGAACCCTTGTGGCCTCCAAGCAGTCTTGGATCAGAGCACTATGCTGCTATGCACAGACAGGAAACTACATCTTCTGGTGATACCAGCATCACATGTGCACACACACACACACACACACACACACAGCTGAGAAGAGGTACTTATTTAAAAAATTGTTTTTACCCACAATTATAATGATGGCAATTGACCAAGTAATAATGGTATTAGGTGAGGAAGTGTAAACCCAGGCTATTGCCTCCTCTTATATCAATAAACAGTATGATTATGAGAGAACATGGGCTGACTATTGCTGCAGCATCTTTTCTAAAATGCCTTGGAAATACACATATGCTGATGTTGCACTGCCTGCATGAAAATTCTGGTAAAATATTCCAAGTAGAAAGGGTAGAGTCCTGCCAGTATATGGAGGGTATATAGAGTCTCACAGTTTATCCTACAATTGCAAATATTCAGCAGACCAATAGTTTAAATATTATTCCAGATCAACATCTCTTTAAATGAAAGGTATAATCATTCCTTTAACATTTTAAAACTCAAATAGAACATCAGGTAATGTGTTTGCCTTATATGCAGACAACCAGACTTGATCCCCAGCATCCCATATAATCTCCCAAGCACCACCAGACGTGATTTATGAGTGTACAGCCAGAAGTAAGACCTGAGTACAGCTGAGTGTGCCTTCTCCCCAAAAAAGTTCAAATAGAAATTAAACTGTGAATATTTTACCCAGTTTTAAATATTTATATCATTACTTTTTTCATTATACTAAAACTTGCTATGAAGCAGTGGTAAGGTTGCATGTGCAGGACACAAATTTAATAAAACAGGGACAGATGGGGCCCGGAGAGATAGCACAGTGGTGTTTGCCTTGCAAGCAGTCGATCCAGCACCAAAGGTGGTTGGTTCGAATCCCGGTGTCCCATATGGTTCCCTGTGCCTACCAGGAGCTATTTCTGAGCAGACAGCCAGGAGTAGCCCCTGAGCACCGCTGGGTGTGGCCCAAGAAACAAAAAACAGGGACAGATAGCAAATACACAGATTCTAAATTTAGCATTTCCTGACACTTAAAATGTATCTAGAATAGTCAATGTTCCTTTCTTAAATATTAAAAGTAAAACAAAATTTTTACTTTTACTTTTCTTGGGGGGGGGTCATACCCGGCAATGCTCAGGGGTTACTCCTGGCTCTATGCTCAGAAATCACTCCTGGCAGGCTCGGGGGACCAGATAGGATGCAGGGATTTGAATCACCATCCTCTGCATGTAAGGCAAATGCCTTACCTCCATGCTATCTCTTTGGCTTCCCAATTGTTACATTTTTAACAACTCACTGTATGATTTTCAATAGTATTTAGCTGTGTAAGTTTGGGCATGTAAAATTTTATTTTCATAAATCCTCCCCTATCAAATTCATATATTTATAAGGAACTTCCACATGAGTAGAAAGTAAACATTACAATTAAGAGTAGATTATTTCTAGTAACTAGGATTGTGGAGTGAGCATTTCAGAAGACTTAGTGTTTGTGTAATTTAGTGAATAAATAGAATTCTAGCTTTTCTAGTGTAGACAGTAAAAGTGGACACAAAGTTCAGAGCGAATCCATGGTGGTAGTTCTACAATCTAGAATATGACTATTTCCTTTGAAAAGATCTAGGCAGAGTACACAGACTTAGGTGGGAAGTTCCATGTTTTAGAAAGTCAGAATTGAAGGTTTCTCGGGTGTTGAGAACTACAAAATACCATGTTTTGAGGGGCTAATGATTGTATGACTAATAACCTCACAACTCTTTTGTAACTTTGCCTTATATTTTGTTAAATAATAATTACAATAATAATAATATTTCTATCTACTCCCTTACAAGAATGAACTAAAAATGATTACATTAAAATGATTCTCAAAGAAAGTTCCATTTCAGGGCTAACTTTGAACTAGGTAAAAAAAAAAAAAAAAAAACAACACACATCTTGAAGCAATAATAGATGAATTGGCAGCTTTGATACCGGCCATTTTCCAAAATGGACCATTTATTCCCTAGAAGTGGTTTATACTCTAGAAATATACCTCAAGGTGAAGCAGTGTCATTTTTATTTTATCTTATTCGGGGCACAATTGCTGGGAGAGAAAAAAACACAAAATAACCATCTAGATATAGATACAAAGTTTGTCATAGTGTAAACATTCCTAAAATTGAATGCTGTTTTTGTTTCTTTTCACATTTGCATTTAAAATTTGCTAAGTCTTGAGAATTAAATAATAAAAAAACTTGCACACCATCAGCAGAATGAATTTTTTACTTATTAGTATGATAGTAACAAATTAGCTAAGTAATTAAGTCAGTCAGATTCAAACAAAATTAAGCAAACAAAATATTGCCTGTTTACATTCCTCTGTACAAATAAAATCAAATATAATTATAATTTTCATAAATAATTTTACAATATTAGTTCCTCCTATAATTGTGAGATGATAGGAATAATTAACATTGGCAAAAGAATGTTTTGCATTTATTAAATAAGAAAACTACCCATATTACAACAATCATGTGCATTTTAATAACATTATACATTTACAAAATTTGGATCAGTTTCTTTTCATGTTTTCATGTTTTTCTTGTTTCAATAAAAGACATGTCTGCTGCAAAATCATTAAACCAAGAAAAATCATTACTCTGATTTCCTTTACATTTAAGGAAATAAGATATCTAATAAAAAAAAGTAGGGAAAGAACTAAGTTAAAAAGAAATCATTTTTGGTTTAAAAATTCTGCACTTACAGTATTCTGACTGGGAAATAACAAAATATTTTAACATAACTGGCATGAACCAGATCCAAGAACCTATCAGTGATCAAAACAAGACTGTTTTATATTTTAAATGATTCACCTCTCTTAATAGACAAACCACAAAAATCCCAACAGATTTTATTTCTTTTTTGAATATATCATGATTAAGCTTTGGTTATACGATATTAGAGTTTATATGCTTCCTTAGTACTCGGTAAAATGATTCCTGACCTTAAAATTTTCCATTTTATTTCTACTAACTTGTTGAAGGAATTTAATAAGAAAAATTATAAATCATCAAAAGCAAAAATACAAACGCACACACAATAACCCCCAGTAAGTCTTTTTATTCTTCAAGGATTAAAAAATTGTTCACCCCTTATTCAGAGTTCATTAACCTATAGTTGCAAATGTTTTTCCAAAACGTTTCGTTATTTAGTACTCTCTCAAGCCACTTTAATGGGATCAGAAGAGGAATAGAATGAGGAACTTGTGAAACAAATATCTTTGTTCCCTTGTAATGGCTGAAAGAAATTGAAAACAAATTCTCCTTCAGCGACTATCCATTTTAAAGTCTCTGGATTGTTCCTCCAGGGTTTTTTGTAGGCTTGTTCCCTGGGAATGCAGATAGGATATCAATTTGGCAGCTTGTGTTCATAATTCAATGTAATAAGATCATGAAGTAGAAAGGGCAGGGGCAGTTAAGTGAATGCCACTTCTCACAGCATACATATGCAAATGTGATGTTGCTGAAATCCAAGACTATTTCCCACAACGTGGCCAGGATCATAATCCAAGCAAAAGAGCTCTGCATCCTGTCATTCCTCTGGGATTGAAGCACACCTCTCTGTTTGCTACCGTGTCACCTAAAACAAATGAAAGAAGTGAGCACTCAACATCACTTATCCCCCAAAGATAATAACCCTTCCTTCTGCAGGATTCATAAGATATTGTCTGCATCATTTGTGTAGTTGCATGGTTTGCACCTTTATCTGAAACCAACCTCACCAAATCAACTGTTTAAATCAATTGCTTCTTTATATTTCTTGCTTTTAGATCGCAGAGAACACATTCATGAAAAGCTTCTACAACATGGTGTAATGTATCTAGATTGTTTTGTGGAGCTATAACCCCCCCCCCATGGATGAGATACATCCATTACCTGTAAAGTTAGCTCATGCATGCTGAGCACACTTTGTTAAAGGCATTACATTTTTTTAAATGAATGATTATTAAAATGAGAAGATACCAATATAAAAATGCCACAGCTGTTATTTTCCTAGTTAATTTTTATGTTTTAATGGCAATTTTGTAAAGATGCTATATTATTTACTGAAAAATATACATCCATTAAAAAGTCTGGGTTTACTTTCCATTTTTCTAATGCCCAGGGTCATTACTTATGAAAAATACAGCAGATATCTATCTTGTTTGGTTTTTCTCACATACAAAAACTTACAAGTTACATAATCAATGTACCTGGTACAAATATTTAAATCTTAAGTCTAACATCTCTATGCCATAAAAATGTTTGAAGTCAATAACATTATTTGATAACCCAGTCATCATGGCTTTTAGACAGTCAGGTATTAGTGAAACCTCAGTTTTGCTACAAACTGGTAGTTCAATTGTTTTTGTGGATTGATAGAAACTCTATAGCAAACCAAATAAAACTAGGTCCTAGAGTGGACCTATTGTACTGGACCAAAAATAAAATATCAACAGTTTTGCAGGGAAACAATTACTGTTACAGCTCTGCCTTGATGCCATAAAAGTGACCATAAACAAAAGAATTCATACATTATATTTACAAATTTGAATTTCAAGTCATTTTAATGTGCAACTAAAATATAATCATATTTCTGATGATTAAAATTTAAGTCCCATTATTGACTCATAGGTCACACAATATAAATAAAGGGCTAAATTTGTTTTATAAGTCAGAGCTTGCTAATTGCTACTCTAGAGCCTAGCTTTGGAAGGCCTGACCAGTGTGAGAACTGCTAAAAATCTGACAACAGCAAAAGGTTTCTAAATAAGCAATGGCAAAAATTTAATTCACTGAATTAATTGAATAAATTAAAAATGTAATGAATTTGGATCAAAAGGTTTAGACAAACAAGTAAATAAACATGTGAGAAGACATTGTGTACTAATAGGGAAAAATGTTAAAGTAGTATATTGAAAGTAGGAATATAGTGATCATCTGTTTTACAGAAGATTACCAGGAAAGGGATATATGAAAGGCTCAGATTAATAATGTAGGGTCAGACTTAATTTGACTGGGGTGACAAAAGCTGAAGCCAGCAGGACTTGTGGCAAATAGTATAAGGGATATAAGGCAAGAATGGAGTAACCAATGAGCTTTGTCATTTTATGATGATGGATACTGCTTTTGCCATTGTTTTTTTTTTGTTTTTTTTTTATCTGCGAACAAGAAAACTGTCACTTGCTTCTTCATTAGTGAATTAGTGAATGGAATGTGAGTTAAACATTAGCCCTCTCTACCCACCAACCTATCATGTGACTGGCACTTAGGAAATGATGACTTTTGTCAAATTAGCAATTTCCACATCAGTGGTTTATATAGTTATAGATGATATAGGCATTGATTACATATATGATATCTGTATCACATATGTTATATAGAGCAAGTATATGTTATCTATATATGTTACATATATATGATATATTTATACACAGAATCTATTTACAGCCAAATATTAATCGACATCTAGGAAAGAATTCTCAAAAGAATGGGCCCGGAGAGATAGCACAGTGGCGTTTGCCTTGCAAGCAGCCGATCCAGAACCAAAGGTGGTTGGTTCAAGTCCCGGTGTCCCATATGGTCCCCCGTGCCTGCCAGGAGCTATTTCTGAGCAGCCAGCCAGGAGTAACTCCTGAGCAATGCCGGGTATGGCCCAAAAACCAAAAAAAAAAAAAAAGAATTCTCAAAAGAATATTAAAGGAATTTGTTCTCCATGCCCAGCTCCCTTTACTTGCAGATCTCTAGTATAAGTTGAAAAATTTCAGCTGATATTTCAAATTTATTTCCTTTTAAAATTTTTTTTGCTGATTGTATTTGAACTTACTTCAAAACACTGGTAGATAAGAAATGACATTGATGCCAATTTATGCATATAAAAGAATATCCTGTCCCTTTGGCAATTCAAGCTCAAGTCCTAGATGCAAGGCAAGGCAAGGCAAGATTTCAAAGTAAAAGTACCATCTCAGGTAGACCTTGAAAGTCAAATGGAATTTCAGAAGAAAGAAGAGATGATTAAGGCAATAGAATATGAGCATACATAGTCCCTTTAGTCAGCAAGAATGAAGGCCAAGCTGCTTAGACCAAGTATTCTACATAAGTTAATGAATGAGATTCCTTTGATAGTCTCATCTGAGAGGAATATGCACAGGAAGTTTATTCTATTGACACCGAAAGCAAATCTAATAAAAGGGAAGAATAAAGAAGAAAGTATAGGGAAAGCAGAATCATGCATATTGGTGTTAATTAGAATCATCCTAAAAACAGTTTTTTAAATGTCGAGTTTTCTAAACCATATAGCAGAAGTACTACAGTATAGTATATTAGGATGGAGCACAAAATATAGAATTTTTAAAATGGCTTCCATGATAATATTTTTGCTGGCCAAGCAATATCAATAATTACTAAGCAAGAGAGGTAAGGGTGACCCAGAGCTGTAATCCAAGAAGCAGGGAAAAAGGAATTAGAAAATCTTTTGAAGATAATGGCAGAAAGATGAACTCATCTATGATGAATTGAAGCAGGCACTGAGAAGAAAGCCTATTGTTTAATAATAACAGCCTTCTAGTTATCCAACAAAAATATTGGAAATATTTAGACAATCAAATTTTTTTTTTTTTGGTTTTTGGGCCACACCCGTTTGACGCTCAGGGGTTACTCCTGGCTATGCGCTCAGAAATCGCCCCTGGCTTGGGGGGGACCATATGGGATGCCGGGGGATCGAACCGTGGTCCGTCCTACGCTAGCGCTTGCAAGGCAGACACCTTACCTCCAGCGCCACCTTCCCGGCCCCAGACAATCAAATTTTTAAGAAGACAATGAATAGATTCAAGTGAAGTGTTTGTGAAGTACTAAAATTAAAATATATGCTCAGAGTAGTTCAAGCACTATTAACATCTGTTGTGGGGGCTCTCCTGTGGATTTCAGGGTATTTTTATGACATAATCCTTTTATTGTGTATTTATGAAGAGATTAAAAATACCAAGAATGCAGGTTATTTTTGGTAACTTCTACCAATATGAATCAAAACACCTGGTAACTTCCAGGCATTTTAGGAACTGAGAAAAATGTCTAATAAAACCCAAAAAGAAATAGCAGTAGAACTTTAATTTTATTATTGTTCATGTTCTCTTTTTTCTTTAATTTTTATTTTAGTAGCATTGGTCAGCAGCATTGTATATGTTTCAGGAATATGGTTTCAAATTTCTTCAAACAAATGCCACCTCACTATACCCAAACAAAATATTAAAGATACTTCACCATAGTTCGTTTCACCCCTGGAACTTTGGTCACAACTTTCCTACCACCACATCTTCTAACAAATCTCAGATTGTCAGAAACAAAGGTTTGGTTTTATTCTTGGTTGTCTGTTAAGATAAGCTATTATATTTTAGAATATACCACATAAGAGAAATCATAGTATAGCTTTCTCTTTTCTTAGCTAAATCACCTCAAATTTCACATGGTCTGCCATAAATGGTAAAATTTTGTTTTTAAATAGTTTTCAAAAACTTCATCTAAGTATTGCATTTTTCTAAATATCCTCAGAAATATTTGTTGCTTGCAATTTTGATACAATCTATTCTATGGTGATATTTCATTGCAGTTTTGATTTCCCATTCTCCAATAGGAAGGGATTAAATGAGCATGTTTTCATTTCTTTGTTGGCCATCTGTATGCCTTCTTTTGAGAACTTTGATCATTTCTTTGATTAGTTGTTTGTTATTTTGATGTTGAACTTTCAATGAGAGTAAAAATTTTTATGTACCTTGATTATTAGTTCCATGTCCAATATATGATGTGCAAATATACTCTCAGCCTCAGTACAATATTGTTTTGTTGTTGTTATTGTTTGTTTGTTTGTTTGTTTTTGGGCCACACCCGGTGATGCTCAGGAGTTACTCCTGACTATAAGCTCAGAAGTTGCTCCTGGCTTGGGGGACCATAGGGGACGCCAGGGGATCGAACCTCAGTCCGTCCTAGGTTAGCCACGTGCAAGGCAAGTGCCCTACCGCTGCATCACCACTCCGGCCCCTGTTTTTACTTTCTTTTTAAATAATTCTTTAATTAAATCACCATGAGTTTCAGTCATACAATATCCAAAATCATTCATTAGTGCATATTTTTCCACTATCAATGGCCCCAGTTTTCATTCTTCCCTCCCCACTGTCCTCCTTCTTGCCTGTCTCTGTGTCAGAATTTTCTTCTCTCTTTTTCTCCATCTCTCTTCCTCTTTCTCTTCCCCCTCTCTCTTTTTTAGATACTGTGGTTTGCAATATTGTTACTCCAGGGGTATCATATATATTATTTTACTTCCTTTCAGCACCCAGTTTTTGTCCAGAGTGATGATTTCCAACAATCATTGTCAGTGGTCTTTACTCTGTTCTAACTGTACCCCCCCCACACACACACACACTTTGTGGAAAACTTCCTATTATGAACTGGTCCTCCTGGCCCTTGTCTCTATTGTCTTTGGATATTATTACTAATTATTTCTTTTTATATATCCTACAAATGAGTGCAACCATTCTATGTATATCACTCTCCCTCTGATTCATTTTGCTCAGCATGACATTTTGCATATCTATACATGTATAAGCAAATTTCATAAATTTATTTTTCCTAACAGTTGTGTATCCATTGTATAGATAGACCATGGTTTCTTCATCCATTCATTAGTTCCTGAGCACTTGGGTTGTTTCCAGATTCTGGATATTGTGAATAGTGCTATAATGAACATAGGAGTACAGGGGCTTTTCTGCATTCTGTTTCTGGACCCCAAAATAGGAAAAAGAGAGGAACAGAAACTTGTTCAAAGAAGAACACAGGTAGCCAAAAGGCACATTAAAAATGCTCCATGAGGGGGCTGGGCGGTGGCGCTGGAGGTAAGGTGCCTGCCTTGCCTGCGCTAGCCTAGGACGGACCGCGGTTCGATCCCCCGGCATCCCATATGGTCCCCCAAGAAGCCAGGAGCAACTTCTGAGCCCATAGCCAGGAGTAACCCCTGAGCATCACAGGGTGTGGCCCAAAAACCAAAAAAAAAAAAAAATGCTCCATGTCAGGGGCCAGAGCAGTGACACAGTAGTAGGATGCTTGCCTTGTACGAGCTAACCTAAGACAGACCGTGGTTTGATCCCCTGGTGTCCCCTGAGTCACCCCTGAATATCACCAGGTGTGGCCCCAAACCAAAACAGAACAAAAAATAATGCTCCTTGTCATTAATCATCTGAAAGATATGAATCAAAACAATGAAATATCTTACAACCACAGACTGGCATACATCAAAAAGAAAAAGAAGAACAAACCAGAGCTGGCACATATGTTGGGTAGAAAGGGACTCTCATTCACTGATAGTTGGAATGCCATCTGGCCCAGCCTTTTAGTACAGTATCTTTGATGACAGTTTCTTTTGCTGCACAGAAACTTTAATGTTTGACAAAAAAAACTTTGGTTTTTCCTTCCTTCTGTTGTCTCCCTTGATGTTGAATATATGTTTCCAGAGACATTTCAAAGGTTAATACTAAAGTCTTTGTTGTCTTCTGTGTATTTTATTTTAAACACATAGTCCATTCTAAACTAATTTTGCATATGGAATGTATGGTTATAATTATAGTTTTATTTTTTGCATCTGTTTATTACATGTTCTTAAAGTAATTTGTTAAATGCACTCATTTATCCTTAGTAGGTTCTTGCCTCTTTGGCCAGAGATTAATTAACTATACATCTGTGGCTTTATTTCTGGTAGCTCTGCTTTACTGGTATGTGTATTTATTTTTGTTCCAATATTGCACTATTTTTATTACTATCATTTTTATTACTACAACATTTTAAGGTAAGGGAATCTGATAAATATAATTTTCTATTTTTTCTTAGATTGATTTTTTAACTCAGTCTTTTAAGGTTCCATACCCAAAATATTCTATTGTTTATTCTATTTCCTTTAAAAATGTTATTAGTACTTTAATAAGGACCAAATTGCACCTGCATATTGCTTTATGAAATATAGTCATTTTAATAATTATTTCATTTTACAAATATAAAATATATATTTTATGTCTTATATTTTGACTAATCTTACAATTTTCATCCAGTATGTTGTTCACCTTTGTTAAATTTATTTAGGCATTTAATTTTTTATTTAATTTGTAAGTGGAATTCTTTGTAATTTTTTTAATTTATTTTAGTTCTGGGCACTTCTAGAAAGAAGGGTTATAAATAATTGTATACTGATTTTATTGCCTGCCATTTTATAGTATTTATTATTTCTAATAGGTATTTATAAAGTTTTGAAGGTTTTCCACATATATTATTATGTCATATGTAAATGACAATTCTTTTCTTTTCCAGTTCTGACCATTTTTTGTCTAATTTCTCTGACTTCCAATGCGATGTTGAATTACAGAGGGGAGAGTAGACAGCCTTATCTTTTCACAGAAGAAAAGTTTTGTTTTCCTTTACTGAATATGATGCTTGTGTGGGCTTGTCATTTACTTTATGTCATAAAGTATACTCCTTCACCTGTTTATATTTTATTAATAGTATTACAAATAGGTATTGAGTTTTGTAATTTTTTTCTTATTAATATAATCACATGATAATATTTTTATGTTATACTACACTACTTTGTATTTCAACCATATTTTCATTCATAATATAAATCCTGTGTATATTCATAAAATATGATACTTTTAATATATTATTTAATTCAGTGCATTTTATATTTGGTATAAATGCTCATCAATTTATTTACTGACCTGTGCTTTCTTCTGTACTTTTGGTATCAGAACCAAGTTGGCCTCATAAAAAATGTGTTTGAAGCCAGAAAGATAATAGTACAGAGATTAAGGTACTTGCCTTGCATACCTTACCCAGCATCTTATCCTAGCACTAGATAGTCCCCTGAGAACTGCAACACAAGTTGTAGTCCCAAACTCTTACCCACACCCTCAAATAATTACCTACCTGTCAGAAAAGCATGATAAGATATTTTCCTTGCATGTGGCAAAACCTAGTTCAATCCCTGGCATGCATATACTGTGGTCCCATGAGCACTGCCAATAGTGATCTCTGAGCAGAGAGCCAAAAATAAGCCCTGAGAACAGCCAGGTAGGAACCCACAATTACTCCCCAATTCATCCCTTCAGCTCTCTGCTACATATGTTTAGAATACTTATCCCCTTAAATATTTTGGAAGAGACTGAAAATAGTGAGCATAGATTCATAGAAAATTTGGCAATATTCTCTAGTGAGACTAATGGAGTATTTTTGTTGTTGTTGTTTTGGGTTTTTTTTGTAGGAAGGGAAGGCAGAAAAAGATTGGTCTTTTGAGGTGTTTAAATTCTCCTTCTTTCAGTCTCAGAAAGATCATTTATTCATGTCCTCACACTCATTTGTGGGGTATATATAAAATTAAATTTCATATGGTAGTAATACCCAAAGACAATAAAAATGAGGCCAGATGGACTGGTCCATGGTAGAAAGCTTGCCACAAATAGAGGGAGAGTTCAGTTAGGTCAGAGAAAAGACAGCTATGACAATGATTATTGAAAATGATCATTCTGGGTACTGAATAGGTAAAGTTATATATATGATACCCCTTTAGTAGCAATATTGCAAACCCCCATTTCTGAAAGGAAAAATGGAATAGAGAAAAAGCAGGCACAAAAGTAGGCATAAAGGCAGTCAATGAGCAGGTCTAATAAGAAAGTTGGAAAGAAAATTGGGTAAATTGGGAAATGTACACTAGTAATGAGATAAGTGTTGGACACTGTATGACTAAAAGTCAATTATGAACAACCTAGCATTTGTGTATTACACGATAATTCAAGTAAAAATCATTCAATTAAAGTTATTTAAAAAAAGATTTGTTTTAAAATGTAACTGTTGAGTTTTATCAAACATTCAGAGAAGAATTATTATCATTGATACTTAAACTTCCAAAATACCAAAAAGAAGGGAACCCTTCCTAATACTTTCTCTATGAAGCTAACATTATAGATTTCTAAAGTAAGAGATACTACCAAGACCTGTATCAGTGATGAATATTGATTAAAAAATCCTCAACAAAATCTTAGCAAACTGAATCCAATAGCACATCAAAAAATTACACATCATGATTAAGTGGGTTTCATTCTAGATAATACAAGGATGGTTCAATATATGCAAATTAACCAATATCATACACTACAGGACTACATCAATAAAAGGAAAGATTAAAATGATATGATCATATCAATATGCAAAGAAAGCATTTGACAAGATCCAACACTCATTCATGATTAAAACTTTCAGCAAAATAGGTGTGAATGGAACCTTTTTCAAGATAGTAACAGCTATCTATAATAAGTTCATAGTCAATATTATACTTAATGGTGAAAAACTGAAAGCATTCTCACTGAGGTCAGGCACAAGGCAAGGATGTCCATTGTCTCCACTCTTACTCAGCCAGGAATCTCAGGTGCATTGTTGGTGAAACGAACTAAACATCCAAGGCAGAGTCAACAAGAATGAAATCATGAGACCTGAACTTTTTAACGGCCAAAATTTAAAACAGGCCAGTTATGCTGGCAGGCTGAGGCAATGGGTGGTGCCATGGGATACACTCTGGGAACATTGGTGGAAGGAAGCTGACTAGTGGTAGAACTGGCCCTGAAACATTGTATGTCTAAAACCCAACTATAAATAACTTTGTAAATCACAATGGCTTTAATAAAAAGATTCAAAATTAACCCTAAAAATAAAAAAAATTTTTTAATGTATCATTCCTTCTAGTTTAATGGCAATCCAAAGATCTGTTTCCCTGGTATCTGTTCTAATTTCTCCCTTTTCATTGATAATCATAAATATGTATACATGTGTGTATATATATGTATATATATGTATATATATGTATATATATTTTCTTTGTGAATACAATTAAGTTTTTTTCATTTTGCTTAACTTAAATATATGTATATATATTTTCTTTGTGAATACAATTAAGTTTTTTTCATTTTGCTTAACTTTCCAAAGATTGAGTTAATGGTTTGTGAACTTCTGTATTGTCTTTTTTATTTCACTATTAATTACCATAATATCCTTTCATTGTTATTTTGCATCATTTGGTCTCCTTTTATAGTTATTATATTATTATAGTGAAGGTTCGATTTTTAATCTGAAATTATTTTTGGTTGTAACCTGTTCATTGAGAACCATTTTTGCTGTATCTTATAGGTTCTGATGGTTTGTGTCCAAGTATATACTTTATCTATCTTTATATAGAATAGACTCAATAGTTATTCAATAGTATATTTAGTCCCCACATATTTGAGATTTTTCAGCTTTCTGTCTGTAGTTGATTTATAGCTTTAAATCATTTCTGATTAGAAGAAATACTGGATATGATTTCAGTCTTCATTAATTTATTAACATTTGTTTTGTGTTCCACATATGGTTTATACTTAAGAATGTTCCAAGTTTTCTGCCTTTTTAGGACAGAATGTTCTGTGTTTGTCTATTAAGTCCATCTGGCCTAATATACTTTAAAACTAGTATCTTCTTTTTAATTTTCTGTCCAATTAAAATTTCCATCAGTGAAAGCGGAGTATTAAAGTTCCAAACATTATTATTTGCGGTTGATGTCTTTGCGGCTATGCCAATAACTTGCCCTACATATTTAGATGACGTCTTTGCAGCAATGCCAATAACTTGCTTTACATATTTAGATGATCTTCCATTGTATATTATATGTACATATGAATGTTATGTCTCTTTATTAATTGACCATTACATTATTTTACAGTGGTCATTCCTGAATTTCCTGTTCTTTATTATCTCTTTTAGTTGGAAGTCTATTTCACTTGATATAGAGATCCCTGCCTGTATTTTTTAGGTTATCATTTGTAAGAATTGTCTTCTAATCTTTTACTTTGAGTCTATGCTTGTATGTTTAGGTTATATGAGACTTTTAGGACATAAGAAGGTTGGGATTTATAGTTTAATATATTTACATACTATGTGTCTTATTATTAGTGAATCCAGATCATGAACATTTAGGCTAATTATTACATAAATATGTTTTTGCAATTTGTCACTGTTCTATTTTGCTTTCTTAATTTCTTGCACTTTACTTTCTTTTATTTTATGCTTAGATTTTTATTCATTTCATGTATTTTTCAGTTACCATGAAGTTTACATATATAAAGTTTATGTATATAGCCCATTTTAAATTGAAAAACACATTAATCTAAAGCTCACTCTAACAAACCATATTCTTATTTCCATCACCTACTTTACATTTTTTGGCATCTTCTGGGTTCTTAGTTCTTTCCTTTTATATAAGTTATTTCAGTAATTCTTGTGAAGCTGATTTAGGTGGGATATTTTTTGTAGTTAACCCAAAATAGTTGTTATTGAATAAAGCTTTCTTAGAAGAATGTAAGAGAGAAAGAGGAAAAATATGTGTTCACGGGCCGGCGAGGTGGCACTAGAGGTAAGGTGTCTGCCTTGCAAGCGCTAGCCAAGGAAAGACTGTGGTTCGATCCCCGGCGTCCCATATGGTCCCCCCAAGCCAGGGGCAATTTCTGAGTGCTTAGCCAGGAGTAACCCCTGAATATCAAATGGGTGTGGCTGAAAAAACAAAAAAATAAATGTGTTCACGAGGGAATACAGGCTTCTCCAGAGTGAATATAACAAACAGAAACAAGCAAGTAAGATATGTGTTCAAGGGAGAACATGGGCCTGAAAAGCAAACCAAATATAGTACTTTTTAAATTAATTATCTGTAAGTCTCTTTATAGATGCCTCTGTTGTCAATAGCTAGATTAGAGTATTATTGGTGGGAATTTTTTTCCTTTGTATTACTTTTGTCTTCTCAGGAGCCATACTCAGTAATATTCAAGGGCTACTTCTTGTTCTGGACTCAGTAAGAACTCTTGATAGGCCCTGGGAATAATATGGGATGCTCAGGATCGAACCTGTATCTGACATGTGCAAAAAAAAAAAAAAAAAAAGCCTCATCCTCTGTTGTATGTTAATCATATTTTTAACTCTGATTTTTGTTTGTACTTTCTCCTCTTTTCTTCCTGAGGAAAACTGTGTGCTTTACATTTGTCTTACCCATTATTATCCAAATTTCAGTGAGCACCTTTATGACTATTGCTTTAAAGTCTTCTTTAGGTAACATCCTTATTTCTATTGCATTAGAACTTTATCCTAGGGATCTCTCTCTCTCTCTCTCTCTCTCTCTCTCTCTCTCTCTCTCTCTCTCTCTCTCTCTCTCTCTCCATAATTTGGATGGACTTATTTGTCTCCTTTCTTAACATGTTACTCCATAAATACTTCTAGAGATAAGCTTAAATAGTCTCATTTCCCAGTTCTTATAATGTGCTCCTATGTTAGAATTCAGATGTCAGCCTTGAGTATCAGCCTGGTCTGTTGTCTCTATTGTAAACGTTGAAGCCTCATATTCAATGATGATTGAGAGCTTAAAAGTCAATGTGTGTGTCAACCAAAAGCCCAGCCTGAGAAAGAGTTTTGAGATGAGAAACGTGTCTTTTGTTTCAATAAAGTACTAAGCACGCAGGCTCCCCTGAAAACTGTTGAATTGCTTAAGCTGAAGGGGAAAAATCTGCAACCACAGCAAACTCAAAGCAAGATACACAATGAAAGCTTTCCCAGTAGCCTCGGCTGAAACTCACCCCTCAGAGGCAATAGAGTTTATGCAAGCAGAAATTGTCCTCAGAGGTGTAGGTAAGAACAAAGCAGCCAAAGGTCTGTAGATAGGCTTCAGGGAACCACTGCTGATGGATTAAACTGCAGTGTTAGTGAAAGGTGCCTAGAGCCAGCCAGTAGTGCTGAGGCAGTAGAGTAGTCTAAGTGTTTCATGGGGTTAGTGGGGGCTGGCTCTAGTAAAGCCCTGAGAGTGACCTCCTTGATTTTCAACTACAACAATATCTGCCAATGCTAGTAGCAACAGACAAAACAGAATGTAGGGAACATGTCTGATGGCATGTCGGTTCACCACAAAAAGACTATTCCTCGTCTATACAAATCCTGATAATAAATTAGTTTTAACCAGTGTATACTCTCCAGTTAAGTCTGAGACCCTTCAGATATTTGTTCTCTTTAGGCTGGAACTATATTTTCACAAGGTTCTATATTTCTCTCTATAGAAAATCCCTTCTACTCTTCCATTTTTTTCTACACCTGAATGTGTACCTCCTCTTTCTGAATTAATTGCCAGTTGATGGGCATTATGCGAGTTGGTAGGCCCTTCGCTCTATAAGGAGAAGTTCCATATACTGATAGCCCTTCCACCATTAGGTCAAAGAGTCCAGTAGCGTTGCTGGTAAGACTCGTCTTTCCTTCCCTTTCTATGATTCAATCTCTTTCCCTTGTTGAGAAGCTAATCCTCCACTCTTTTTCAAAGGTGTTGGAATTATGTACACATTAAATCATCATTAATAGTGTGGAAATTATACTACCTCAATTAATAAAAAAAATTTAAGGTCGTTCCTCCTATGTAGATGTATATGTATTGTACAGGGGTGGGAGTAAATTCAGATTTTAAAATGATTCAGCAGGGGCCGGTGAGGTGGCGCTAGAGGTAAGGTGTCTGCCTTGCAAGTGCCAGCCAAGGAAGGACCGCGATTTGATCCCCTGGTGTCCCAAATGGTCCCCCCAAGCCAGGGGCGATTTCTGAGCACTTAGCCAGGAGTAACCCCAGAACATCAAATGGGTGTGGCCCAAAAAACTAAAATGATTCAGCAGTACTCCTATTCTTTACCCCAAAGCTACAGCACCCACCCCTTGTTACTCTAAAAATGCAGATTTTCATCCTCAGTGTCTGAAAAACAAGAACACTGAGAATTTTGTATTTATATATTATTTATATCATTTATAAATATATTATTTATATTTATATAACAGAAATTCAAAGTGACTTAGGTCTACTTTCAAACAACACAAAAACCTAAAAAATGATAGACTACAAATGGCAATACAAATCTAAGGTGTACTTGAATAAATCAACCAAAGGTCTGTGGGCTCAGGCTTCAGGAAGTTTTATAACAACACAGCCCGGAAGAGAATGCAGTTGTCAGTGGCATTTGACTCTTCTGGCAGGAATCCAAGTTCAATCCTCAGTACTATATCATATACACACTACACACACACACACACACACACACACACACACACACACACACACACAAACACACACACAATACTTCATGCATAGCCCTGATTTCCAAAAGCAGTCACAATGCAACCAAGCACTGAATCATGTAATTCAGCTGTTTGAATGTTGCTGGGAGTGGTCTGTGAGCTGCCTGAGAACTGCTTAGACATTTTAATAATAGAATAATAACAGTGCAAATGGGAAAAACTATTTAACAGAGAGAATCCAGTAAACTTAAAATTATATTAAGAAAAGGAAAATTGAAGCCGAAACAGCTATAATTTTTCCCCAAAGAACTAGTGATTCTACTTTATTGAGGACATTTGAAACTATAATCTCAATGCCAGCCTTTAATATCTAGGAAAGAGAAAATGACTGGTTAGATAATTGTCCCCTCATTTTCATATCTTCATCGAAGGCTATGGATATCTCAGGTTGACTGGTAACTCTTTTCATATTTGCATTTAAATGGGACATAAAATTCTGACATAGGTGGCTTACTGCAGACAGTCTTTTTAAGTCTTTCAGTATTTTGATGCTTCTGTGCATGAACTGTTTAAGGGAAATGAAAACTATTTTATGATATAGTTAATATCCCCTCTAGCAAGGCAATTGCTCTACCTTTATAGGACCTCTGTCTCACCTGTGGTGTAAGGTCAGTGTCAATTTAAAGAAAAATGATATAGCTTCTGTGAGCTGCACAAATGAATTTACTCTATGTGCATAAGATCCATAAAAGACATAAAATGTTTTATGCAGTTCAAGTCACACAGACTTGGATTAATAAAGGAAACAAAGTTTTATGACTTTGAGATTACTCTCAAGTGGCATATCACTGAGAAAAAAAAAGGCCAACTATCATGATGGCTTGGGGAACTGTATGATGTTTCTACAACTTTTCGAAGTGCTAAATGAAATGTCACTACCGCTGAGGATTTAGCTAGAGCAAACTTATATTCCCAGCACACAAAGCCAAAATGCCCTAAAGGTTTCTTCCTGCAAATGCCCTAACTGCACATAATTAGACAGGAAGTCACTGCTGCAAAGGACTATTTAGACACATACAGTTCCAGAATATAGTTCATTCATGTTCATGTTTTTTATTTGGATTTATTTGTAATAATCAATAGAAGAAGAATCTTCAAAAATAAGCTTTCTTAATTTATAAGAAATATGATGAAAGATTTTATCTTGTATGGATGTAAGGCCTTTGTTTCTTGATAACACCACTTTTATTTAGTTGAAAATTTGGATAAAATCGTTAAAGGGGGCCTGTGGGGAAATGTTATCTTACAATAAAATTTGCTTAGCATCTATCCATGAGATAGAGATTAAGAATTTATTGAGAGTTTTATAGAAGAGGAATTGGTAGAAACAATGTTTATCTTTCACCAATAAGGGACTTCATACGGGGCTGGAGAGATAGCATGGAGATAAGGCATTTGCCTTTCATGCAGAAGGTCATTGGTTCGAACCCCGGTGTCCCATATGGTCCCCTGGGCCTGCCAGGGGTGACTTCTGATTGTGGAGCCAGGAGTAACTACTGAGTACTACCGGGTGTGACCAAAAACCAAAACCAAAAAAAATAAAAATAAAAATAAATAAATAAATAAAATAATTTCTTAAAAAAAGAGACTTCATACAATTTTACTATCAACTATATAAAAATACTTAGACCAATTATCCTCATCATATCAATATCACTACTCAAGAGTAGGTGAGTTGACAATTTTAATTAATGGTAAAAAAGATTTTGATCTTTTAATTTTGACTTGATCCATAAAGAATTCAATTGACTTACTATGATATTGATATATGTCTGATAATGATAGGTCTAATAATGATCAGCTAAACTGTAATGATTATAAAAAAACTCAATGATTACTTTATAGTCTATTTAAATATATGTTATAAAGTATCTGTTAATATATATGTGCACAAATATCATACTTTAGGGATATACATACCATTTTACTTTAATGGTTGAAAATAGTTTAATGGTTTTAATAGTTAAAAAGTTTGGAATAATTCAAAAAATCCATAAATAGAGAAATATAAGCAAGATTCGAAGCCATTGGAGAGTTATCTTACCTCCTAAGTCAAAACTTAAACACCAATCAGGGAAAAGAGTTACTATTTAACTATGTCTAATTCTAAAAATCCTGAATAGCCTATTTCTTTTCACTCAAGAAATAGTCCTAGAGTTAGCTGAATATATGAGTAAATCTCAGAGACATCAAGAGTAGAGATTATTGGGACTTTACCAAGAGTAGAGATTATTGGGACTTTACTCTTTTTCTTAGACATATTAAGTATACCAATTCAAGTAAGCATGTAAAATATTACCTCAGTTAACATTCAGATATACAGAGAATAGTGGGTATATAAATTCAATCAAGATTCCTGTCACTAAAATGAAAAGAGGGTAGAGCACATTTCTTTACCACTGCCAAGACACTAGAGCACAAGTGACAGAGTGATGTGTGAAGAAAGAATAATAAAAAAGGAGTTTTGCTCAGTTATGTATGAGGTCCAAATCTCAGGAGAGAGTGAAGTAGGCAAAACACTGGAAAATTCATGGTGGGCTAACGTAGAACCATTTCAATCCACAAAATGATGGTAGACATTGTGTTAAGAAACATCTTCAAAGAGAAAAGAGTAGAGGTGAAGTAGAAACTTAGGAGTTGACAGGTCGCAGATAAAATACAGTGCCAACTTAAGATTGTAAATTTAATGGCATGAAAGCAAGGAGATATTTGAAAGTAACAATTCCACAGACAAATTTATCAATTAGACCTGGAGAGATAAGGGAAAAATTAGATTACTGGTTCACAATAATGCCTTTCAGAGAAAGAGAACTAAAATATCTAAGTGGATATGAAACTCTTGACAGGAAAATTTGAATGAAGATCAATGACCAGTAAGAAGACTTAGAAAGTTACTCTTTTCAGGTTGTGCGGATATACTCAGGTGCAACTCTAAAATCTTCCATTTAAATATGGTTCATGGAGGAGATGAAATAGATTTACTGAACTTGACAAAAAAATTTCCAAAACTTACAAGTTCACTTAGTAAATCACTGCTATACAAAATCTGGCCTAAGGGATGACTGAAGAGGCATTCTAAAAGACCAGAGTCATAGAGCTCAAGCAGGTTTATCTCTATAAAATAGTTCTATCCTCTTAATGGCAAGTTACTATCAATTATGTGTTGATATTGTAAATCATCACTCTGCTTTGTCTATACTTGCCTTTGTAGTTTTGACTTTATTGCCACTGCTACAGGACCAACCTGTGTAATCTGGCAACACTTTACAATCCTCTCCTTCCAAGCAAGGATTCATCTGACACCACCACTTTTGAATCACGATGGAAGCTGAAAAACAAAGACCAAATAATACCTGTGACACTGTTTCTTCCTCAAAATGCAAAACAACCTAAAATTGAATGATCTTTATTATATAGAATCTCATAATTAGCAGTAAAAATTACCTTACCACAGTACAGAGGGATAGTATGCAGACAAAAGTGCATGCCTTTCATGAAGTTGACCCAAGTTTTATCTCCAGAATAACTTGGTATACCCTAGAAGCCTCAGTGCATAGCTCTGGGTTGACCCAGGTCCCTGTACTACAGGGCTCTTATATGGAGCAGCTCAGGCAAACTCAAGAGCTTCTCAGAGTGGATTCCATGAATCCTGACCAATGCTTGAAAGACACAGAGAGGATAATGAATTTTCTAACTGTAAGTGGATTGACAAAAAGTGAATCAGCTATAAATGCTATAAAATATTTCTTGCTTTGCCTCTGGCTAACTGTAATACTATTAGTGAGATGTCAGTAAATACGTTGAAGTTCAACTAGTTTATGGTTCTTTTTAGGAGAGCCTTAAATGTTTTTTTTTTTAATTCTTGTCAGCCTCTATTTTTAATACACATAAAATGGTGTTGAAAATAGAACCTCATCCTATCTATGTTCAGAGACTAAGCTAATCTGTGTCAGCCTTGACTAACTGTGGGCTAGTCACTGTATTCTCAATAAAATGATAACTATTGGCCAGATAATAATACCAGTGGGTAAGACATTTGCTTTTTTTATGTGGCCATGCCAGGCTGGATTTTCAGTATCCCATATTGTCCCAAGTATAGTCAGGAGTGATCTCTGAGTGTCTCTACATGATGCCTAATGTTGTATTTATATTTAAGCACAATGGGTTTAACAACCAAGAAAAAGGAAAAAAGGAAAAAAATGTTAGCTATCCTAGTTTGTGGCTAAACAAGGCTATGGTTTAAAAGCAGCAAGTCTTCAGCATAAGCCATATTTCAAAGTTTGATCTTAATTTTTTTTCAGTTCAATGAAACACAGTTTAGTATGATCTCATGGTGTTGGATGTAGACCTCCAGGTGAAACTACCAGTCACTAAATCCCAAGCATAGATAATCATTCTGCTTTCACTTTTAGTATGATGTTCAATAGAGAATACAAGCTCTTAGATACTCCATTATAAAATAAGCTTCATGTAAACACTCTGAACGTGTCAATGGAAATTGAGGCTTAGCTATGGTGTTTCATAGGTTACATAGATTACATTAAATAGATTACATAAAAAACATTTGGATTTAACATTATTTTCAAATTCCAGCAGGTTGTTTGAACATAATCCTCCCCTGGTAACTTAAGGAAGCATGTACAGTACTGAATATTATCATCTTTTGTTGTAGGTCATAATGGTGCATTGACAAAGCAAAGCTGCTATATCTGATTTTTTTTTTGCATGGCCAAAAGCAAAAGGTTAAAAGTAGTAACCACTTCCAGAATGTGGTAAGAAACCACTTGAAAACAATTACTAAATAAAATTACTAAGTGAAAGATGAAGAGGGAAGGACCTAGCACTCCCTCATATGACTACATTCTACAGTAATTATCTCACCTATGGATTCTCTTCCCCCTACTTTTAACTAAGTCTTACAGCAGTTCTCCATTGAAAATCTTTGTTTTTTTGAGCCCACAGAATAGAAAATAGCACTTTTGCTCTCAGTTTGGTGCAGATTTGAAAAACAAATCATTGATCTGGTTGTTAGAGCCTACAGATCTGAAGAAGAAAAAGATTGTGATTAATTTTCAAAGTGATTCCAGGTAATTAACTAATATAAGATAGAGGTCCTGGTTTGGGGTTGTTGGGTCAGGGAAATTTTTCAGCCCTGCATTTCCTGTTGAAACAATAATTCTATATTATATATCCCTATTCTAACCATTTTTTTCTAAGTATTCACAGTATAAAAATTCCATGTTTTCTATAGATGAATGTCAAGCATATCTTTATAAATCCTAATAGTTGCTTCTTGAAGACAAGGCACCTTGCTGATTATGGTGCAATATTTCCCAATTTCAATCTTTTGCAACCCCGAGGTTAAACAGCATATTCCTAAATTGTGTAGAGAAAAGAAAACAGAATCATTACATAACTTAAACAGCATCACACAGTTTGAAGGCAATGAGTCAGTATTTGGATGTGGATAGTTATTGCTAAAAAGCCCATGCTCAAACCTCAAAAGTATACTTCTATCTAGTAGCCATCTTTTCTAGGAATGTTGTTTATATAAAGCAATGGCATAGGTAGGTAGCACAGCAAGTCAGTGCGTTTAAAATTCATAGGCAAATGAGATGTGGCATGATACAGACACAAAATGGTTTCATTAACAGAAGGAGGATCTGGGCATTGTGGCTTTTTTGTCTGCAACATCGATTCCTAATTCTAGCCAAGTACAGAGCTATTATCTGATTGATTCTGACAAAAGCAATAATACCTGAATAAAGCAAATTTATGATCCAGAAGAACCATTTACTTTTTCAATAAGAAGGTACCAATACTAAAAATAGAAACTGAGACAAATGGTTATTTATTTTGTCAAATATTTCCACTGAACATTAGGGTGAGGCCTGAAAAAGACATCTTCTTTTAAGTCCTAAATAACACAACAATTTGATCACAACATAGCAAATATTCTTGCCATTCTCAAATCACCTTTTCTTGCTATTCCTTTTGATTGTCCCTAGAGAAATGGGAGATTCTATTTCAGATGATTCCCAAAATACCAAACAGAATTTTACACAAAGTCACTAAAGTGAAAAGAAAAATCAACCCAGAATCTAGATTTTTGTTTTTACTCAGAACTTGTCCCACTATACCACAATTTCTAATAGCTAGAGTTAATATGCACTATATAGATTCTGAAAAAGCCAAGGTATTGAGCAGTCAATCATTTTCTGAATACCTTGGTGAGTCCCAAAAGGATACATGGATAAATAAGATAGAGTTCCCAATTTTTTCTTTAAAATACCTTTTGCTGAATGTTGACAGAGTTTAGATGTATTTACACAGAGTGAAAGCTAAATTTAAAATACTTTTCTATCTTTTAAACCATTCGATCAGCAAATATTCTTCCACTTAGTAGAAACCAAAGTGCTCCTCTGAGAAGCTTCGGCTCTATAGGGACTATTCACAGGAAGCCTTGGCAGATAGTTTAGAAAAGGAAGGAGTGACAGGACGATATGCAATAGCTACCATTGAGACTCTCTTGGTCAACACAAGATTTGACTTGGATTTGTAAGCAGGAAGAAGTTATGAAAAGCTCCTGAGTAAGAGATATAATAATCAGGGAACACTTTTTTTGCTAAAAAAAAATGTTCTAGCACAAGTTGAAAGAATTTGAGATATAAAGGGATGTCAATTTTAAAAAGCAATTTAAATGTCAATGATAAGATGAAAAATCTGAGGAAAAAGTTTTCTTCAGAAGAAACAGATGAATGACATAATCTCAATATTACAGGAGAAATGACAGTATTTACTAACCAGAATCATGGTAATCTAGAAGACAATTCTAAATCAAAACCCAGAGAAGAATCTTTAATGAGAGAAATGATGGATTTGGGCATTCACCGTAAGGAAAAAAAAAGTGCCAATCTTTAATTATAAAAAATTGTTTTTATCCTGCTAATTATTTAAATTATCAAATAAATAATGAAAAGAAGCATCAATTTATTCCAAATCCTATAAAATTATTTGTGTATTTTGTTTAATCAGACAAATAAAAGAGCATATTTTCAAAAGAGAGATTCACAATAAACCCCTTAAAATAGAAGTTTTCCTGGAATTTAAAATATTTCTATTTGCCAAAGAAAAGATTACCTTCATATCTTGGTATTATATAAGGCATTGAGTGAGTTTCTGTACAGATAGATACCTTATCTGCAGTGCATTTTTAATGAAAGATAATAGCAAATATTCTTTAAGGAAAGAGAGAGACATAATAAGAGCCACCAGAGTAGCTGAAATGAAAGTTCCAAATCCTTTGCCTTAGAACTGACTTAGAAAGTAACTCACAGATAAAAGGAAGATTTGACCTGCCAATGTATAAGGTGATTAGACAGCCTGAAGTTTCAGGTTTGAGTGCATAGTGAGCCATTCTGAGATGAGAAGCTTGACCGCAAAGCAGGATTCTATTAAAATAACTTTTAGAACATCTGCCCATTTAACTGAGCTTTGTCTCCACAGAAAAAAACTGAGTTTGCAGGAAGCGTATTTTTCTCTTAACAAAAAATAATACATTTTAAATGAGAAAGTGTCTTGTCATTTCTAGTTTTAAAATAAATTCTTTAAAAAGCCCCATGTTGTCCTGACTTATAAATACAAAAAGAAGACCTATCTTCAAGTTGCAAACCTGTGATAAATTAATACATTTATGCAACAAGAAAGAAAGAAAATAGGTAAAGCTCTGGTGACTAGTACTCTCCATAATGTTTTAAGGCAGAAATTTAATCTAATTAATTAGCTATTTTGCTTAATTGGCTATTTTATTTCTGCTGCATATTTCTGTACTCTGTTGCAGAAAATTGATTTGGGTATTTTTTTCTTTTGTTTGAAATATCACTCTAATAAGTATGTATTTATAGAGTTATTATAGAGTATAGATGCATACTTTCAAATAGATTAACAATGACACAATTACAGGATAACTTCTCAGGAATAACTGTTGGGGTTGGGGTGACAGCACAGTGGGAAGGACACTTGCATTGCAAGTACTGAGTTGAATACCCAGCAAGCACCATGTTTGGTCCCCAAGCTTCGCCAAGAGTGACCGCTGAGAGCAGAAACAAGAGAAAGCCATGAGCATGGTGAGGTGTGACTCAAAAACTACTCTTTTTTTGTTTTGTTTTGTTTTTTTTAGAAAAAAAATAACTCTTATTTGTTGACTTAACTTTTATTTAAAAAGCATATTTTACACTGAAATTATGAACAGAAAGATTACTATGACATCGTCCTAGAATATTTATTGTCTAGAAAATAAAAAACAGTATCCTGAAATATTACTTTTCTTTTGAGTTTTGTGCTCTCATCCAAGGGCTTAAGGGTTACTTTGGATTCTGTGCTTACGGGTCTCTCATAGAAGTGCTCAAAGAATCATGTGGTGCTGGATTCTCAAAGACATTTGGGGGGAAGAGGTCATCCCCAGCTGTGCTCAGAACTTACTTCCAGCAGTGTGCAGGGGTGCCAAGGATAGAACCACTACGAGGTGTATATAGGGCAAGTCTAAGCCCCTCTGCTTATCTCTTATTCTGCTCTGAGATTTTAAATGTATTTTATCTTTAGTTATTTTTTATCTTTAGATATCTACTGTTATTTCAAGACATCCATCATAATCTTTTCAAATTAGGTCATTCTATTTCTCCAAAGGTGGCTTTCAGGCAAATAAAAATACTCAACTTCACTTATTCTTATTAGAGCAATGCAAATCAAAGTCAAAGAAGCATCATCTCTCACTTGTAAGAATAATATCGAAAAGACAGATGTCAACAGTGCAGACAAAGAAGAAACCCTGGTGCACTCCTGGTGCAAATGTATTACTGTAGCATCTATAGAAAACATTAGATATTCCTTTAAAAATGAAATCGAAATTCTCTCTGATTCAGCAATAGCATTTCCAGGCACTTACTGAAAAGATAAAAAACACTGCATTAAAAACATTGAGCATGCACCACTATGTTCTGCATAACATAATTCAAAATAGTCAAATTAGCAAAAGAACTTCAATGTCCATTGACAAATGCTATATAAACAAGTAATATAGGGGCTGGAACAAAAGTGCATTTGGTATGGTGCTTGCTTTGCATTTGGCTAACCTAGGTTAATACCCAGCACCTAATATGATCCCCAGAACCCTCCAAAGTAATCCCTGAGATTAGACTGTATGCCCTGAACATTGCTAGGTGTGGCCCCAAAACTAAAATAATTAATTAAATTATTTAAAAAGTAATATATAAACAATGACAAATTTGAGATTGAAATCTGTAGTATATAAAATAATTATATTAGGAAAAGTAATATGGCCAAGGAGGATGCCTAAATCACCTTTGACACTAGAGCCTAGTAAGGAAAAGAACAAAGAAAAGATATCAGAGAAGGAAGAAGATAAGAAAGGAAAGTATTGGGGGGAAAGGAAACTGGTCTTCGGTTATATTGGGGGATGAGAGGGGATGAGAGAGAGAGAGAGAGAAAGAGAGAGAGAGAGAGAGAGAGAGAGAGAGAATGGCTATATATTCAACGCACAGATTGAACAATATTGAAAACATAAAATTTAAACTGTAACCACCAGATTTTAATATGCCTGCCACAGTGGTAGGCAGTGGGTAGAGGGCATTTGACAATGGGATAGTGGATGACAGAATATGGAGCACAGGTGAAGGAACACCGGAACTGGGATTGGAGTTGAAATATTATATACCTAAACCTCAAGTACCAATAATTTTGTAAACAAGAATTGTTTAATTGAATCTTTTTTTGAGAGTTTAATTACTCTTAGCACTCTGCTCAGAAATTGCTTCTGGGAGATTCGGGAGATCATATGGAATGCCAGGAATCAAACCTGGGTCTGTCAGATGTTGACCACATGCAAGGCAAATGCCCTACCACTGTGCTATAGCTCCAGCCTCTAATTGAATTCTTTTTGTAAATAAGACATAATAACAAACATATCATCTGCCTTAATGCCTTGGCAACAGGTAATTCTACAATTCTACATTTGTGTCTTACTCCTATCTCCTCCCCACTTCTCTTTTTCTACTTCTCTCTTACCACACACACGCACACACATACACACACACACATACACACACACCCTAGGTTCACCATGAAACAAACACTGATCATATGATCTATTGAATTTGAATCACCTTCGATTCTCAACAATCTAAGAGAAGGGACTGAAGCAATAAAACAGTGGTTAGTGCACTTGCCTTGCATATAATCAACCCATATTTGATCCCCAACATCTATTTTCTTTTTTTTTTCTTTCCTACCCCCCCATCTATTTTCTTGACCACCACCAGGTATAATTCCTGAATGCAGAGACAGAAATAACCCCTTAAAATTTCCAGATGTGTCTCCAAAACAAAAACAAAAAAATTAAGTGAATTTTACATGAACTTTGTTCCTAGTGCTTCCACCCCTTTCTTAGTGGCATATTCTTTCGTCTACTCACCTAAAATACAAATTTCCTGGAAGGTAGAAATTAAATGCAAAGTGTGATTTGAAGTAAGACTGAGAATAACAAGACCTCTGATTAATTCCTCACTTTTGTCTCTCCTGTTTCTGAGACAGAAAGAATTAAGACTGACTTCCAGCTTCCAAGTATACCTTGCTCCTTCTTATACTTCATGTTGTGCTCCTTAGTTACTCCTTCCTAAAACTGGGATCAAATTAGTTGCTTCTCATGGGGTACTTTCTCTGGCTCCTTCTTTCCAGGTAAATTGAGAGTTCAATGAAGGCGAGGCCTAAATCTAATTATCACCCTACTCACCAAAATTTAGGACATTTTCAGCGCAAAGGTGTTAAATTAAATTTTGATAATGAATCAACACATGCAAGGTATATGTCCTAACTGCTTATTTTAAAGCACATTTCCAATTTGCTCACCCAACAGCCATTGAGGAAAGATTACAAAACTGCTCCATTTTTAGTGGTACAAGGACACACCTGGTAAGAAAAGCTTAAGCAAACACATCTTCAGGAGACATTATTTCTCATCACAAAATTTGCAACACCAACAAAGTTGAAAATAATACTTCATTTTAAGTAAGAAAATTCTGATATCCCAGACAAGTCAAAAGAATTTGGCATTTCTTTAGAAGTAAAAAAAAAAAAAAAAAAAAAAAGCTTTTAAAAGTAAGTCCCTTCAGGGCCAGAAATAGCACAGCGGTAGGGCATTTGCCTTGCATGCAGTAGATCCAGGACCACAGTGGTTTGAATCCCAGCATCCTATATGGTCCCCCGAGCCTGCCAGGAGTGATCTCTGAACGCAGAGCCAGGAGTAACACCTGAGCACCACCAGGTGTGACCCAAAAACAAAACAAAACAAAAAGTAACTCCCTTCCATGCTTACATTTTTATCTTATTAATAATTTTTAAATCTTATTTTAGAAAGTGTTTATTTTAATAAAATAAAGCTTCATTGTACTAAACATTTATCTTTTTATCACAAAACTATTCCACATTATTTTATAGAGTTGTGTTTGGATAAACATGGAATAATAAAGTTTCTATCACAAAATAAAAACTCAGCATATGCCTGATGAAGATTCATAGACAAGAATGCTCACCAGCTTAAAACAATTTTGTTGAGAGGCCAAGTTCCAATCAAATAATATCCCATCCCTTCCAAATGCTAAAAGTTTACTAAAGACACAATTCACAAATGTGGGAGTATTTGTAAAATAAGTATTACAACAAAACTTGATGGGGAGAAAACAGCTAATTGTTCAATCTGTTTAACTAATTAACTAAAGTTATCATTTTATGAAAGAACAACTGACATGCCAGATAAGTATCAGTGGTGTGGATTAACAAAATGCACAAGGATACTCTATGATAACATTAATGGATGCCCTTCTCCAACTTCTTTTTGTCTTTGTCTGTGTTTTAATTTAAATGTAAATTTAAGTGAGCTTTATATTTTGATCTTCTTTATTCTTATTGACAAATAAGATAAGAGGAACATACCAGCAGAGACTAGGTCTGCCCATATGCCAATTAGCAGCATGATACCTCGTAATTATTTTGAGACAAAGATTAAGCAGGTAAAGCCCCCAAAGCACTATGGAAACATATCCAGGGGAATTTGAAAATACTTATAAATGTCAGTAAAGCCTAAATTATAACTTCCTATACCTACTGTTGTGTTTAAATACAACATAATTTTATTAACCACTGACTGCTTGCCAGGCATTGCCAGGTGTGAGAGACACAAGTATGAAGACACACTGTCTGTAATCATCTTTCGGTGGTTAGTATGATCTCACCACAAATGTTAGACTAGTATTACATATTTACATAAGGCTTATACTACACTGTCCAATATAGAAGCTTCTAATCAAAAATTATCATTTAAATAAAAAAATCATAGTAGTCACATTTCTAATGCTCAATTGCAAATGTAATTAGTAGCTACGAGTTGTACTGGACAAAATCTACAGTCTCTCTTTCTTTGTATCTCTCTCACACACACACATACACAGGTAAAATATATCTGCATCATTACAGAAAGGTCGACTGTGTACTCTTGTCTGAAGAAAATTAATAGCAATTACTAATCCTATAATTCTAAAGCAAGTCATTAATTTGGACTGTGAGTTTATGTGCTTTGTCACAGAGACAGCCAAATGTGCCTCTATAGCAGAAAGACTGAAATTTGGCATGGCTAAAACAGGGAGGAATAGATCACACTGTGGAAAACTCGCCCTTAAAAAGAATCAACTATACATCTAATACAACCAACATCAAGTTATCACCAGGAAAATGACTGCTTAATCCATGAATCTACATTTTAGGAGGTGAGCGGCAAATAGTGCACAGTGTTGGCAGAAATGAGTGATATCTAAGGTTTGGCTACTGCGTAGGCAAACTGAGGCATTGTAAATCACAGATCAAATGGATGCAGCCTGAGAACAGTAAGGTCAGTCAATTCTTTAGTACCCCAGTGAGTTTTTCCATTAAGAAGAGATGAAACAAATTGGCCACCTGAGTGTTTTGCTTAGCCTAGGAATCCCAGGAATTTTGGCAGTTTCAAAGGTGGAGTTCTCCTCCCACCACACTCTCAAGAGCTAAGACAGCACAGCAGAGTTCAGCCCTGCAGAGAGGAGATGTAACTATGAGGGCTGAGGTCCAAGAAGGGAAGGACCTAAACATTGAGAACATACAAAGATCTAGACAGAAAGCTGTGAGTATGAGAGTCTGACCAATTTGGACAAATCACATTACAAGGCAGGCAGAATTCTCCCCATGGTTACCTACTGCTCTATGACATTCTCAGTGGACAGAATCCCAGGCATAAAAGATATTATGATTAAATTTACTCAAATAAGCCAGAAGAAAGGAAAAGGATACAGATAATCATGAATGAGGTGATTCAATCAGGTGTACTATAAAATAAACAGGGGATAGGGGAACGTGGAGATGGATGGGAAGATGTTTTGGTAGGCGAAAGGTCTGACTGAACCTTTGGGGATGGGTGCATTGAGTTAAATATAATATACAGATGTGAGACTTCACTCCAATATTTTATAATAATGCATATTTGTGGTTGATAAATAACCTTTAGTAAGAAAGATTCTTTAAAATGTGTGAGTATATACTATGTACATGTATACATTAATGTTGGCCTATCTATAGAATGGAATGTCATTGAGCTCAGTTGCTGGGTTGTCGTTGCTTAGTTCTTTGTTTTTGTTTTTTGGTTTTTTTTTAATAATTTATTTAAGCACCATGATTACAAAAATATTCATAGTTGGGTTTTACAGCCACATCCAGCAGCACTCAGTGGTTATTCTTGGTTCTGAGCTTAGAAGTTACTCCTGGCAGACTCTGGGGACTATATGGGATGCCAGGAATCAAACCCAGGTTAGCTGTGTACAGGCAAATGCCCTACTTGTTGTACTATTATTGCTCTAGCCCCCTAGGGTTGTTGTTGTTTTTAAAGACATTTCTTTGGTAGTGGGAATGTTGCACTAGTCGAAGGGGGATGTTCTGACTGAAATCCAATTACAATCTTCTTGTAATCATGGTGCTGAAATAAAGATTTAATTAAAAAATACAGATATTTTATTATGTACTAACACACAAAATCCCCAGACCTAATATTGATAGGAATAATGCATACTAGGTGGAGTAAGAAATAACCAATATTGGAGATATAGTGATAGTACAGCAGGGAAGAAACTTGACTTGCAGGTGGTTAATACAGGTTCAATCCTCAGCACCACATGTAGTACACTAAGCCTTCACAAGAGTGAAGCCTAAGTGATGAGCCAGGAATAAGCCCTGGGTACCAAAAGGAGTGCCCCCTCCAGAAGAAATATCCAATGTGATGTCATTTGTATAAAACACATATTCAGGGGCAGGGCATTTATTTTGCATGCAGCTGACCTGGATTAATGGATTAATGGATTAATCCATGACATCCCATAAAGTCCTCTGAGTCTGGCAGAAGTAATTTCTTTTTTTTTGGGGGGGGGAGGCACAGCCAGTGACGCTCAGGATTTACTCCTGGCTATGCACTCAGAAATCACTTCTGGCTTGAGGGACCATATGGGATGCTGGGGATCGAATCTAGGTCTGTCCTGGGTCAGCAACATGCAAGGCAAATGCCCTACCACTGTGCTATTGCTCTGGCACCCAAATATATATATATATATATATATATATATATATATATATATATATATTTCTAAATAGAAAAATATGCAGGCTGGAAAGAAAAATGTACTTTATTTAAGGATGGTGGCTAAAGGGATCTTTAAATTAATTTAATATAAAGTATTTCCATATCTGATACTAATAGTAACTATTGTTGTTCTAAAAAGTAAAAGACAACCAAAAAGGAGTGTGTCATTTTTGTTATGTTCCATGTTACCAAACCAACATTTAAAGCAGTCACTCAACAATTTCCTAACCACCACTGTTTAGCTAATATGGTATCGAGATCCCTAGTTTCCACAAATTCATTATTTCCTATCATTTTCCCAATCATGGCTAACTTCCAAATATTCTACAGGTTAGTTCCCTACTATCAGTATGTGGGCCCATTTACATGATTTTCATCTATAGCCCCTTGAAATAATTGGAGGCTCCTGACTGGGAATGCTCTAAAAAATCCATAAAGTGCTTTGAGGAGAGTATTAACAGAATACCCCAATATCTGGATCTTTGGTATTGGGATACTGTCTGTATGAAGCTCAATTAATCCTTAATAAAAATATTTTAATATGTTTGTTTGTTTGTTTTTGTGGTATACCTGGTTATAGCCATGGTTCTGCACTCAAAAATCACTCCTAGGTGGCTTAGGAGATCATAGGATATGCTGGGAACTGAATTCCTCACAGCTGCATGTAAGCATGCAGTGTGTTACCAACTGTTCTCCATCCACCCCCACAAAAATTGTTTAAAGAAAAGATCAAAGTAAACTGAAATTGCCAACCCTATCTTTTTGGCTATCATAACATTCTTGTTCCTGTCCTCTTTTGTTTATAAGGTCCTTTGTTTTTGTACAACCTTTAGCAGCTCTTTCCATCAGTTAGATTGGATGGTGTCCCATTCAAGCAGACATTTACTCAGAAATAATTTTAGCATAACTCATTTTATCTTTTAACACACTATACAGACTTTTAATGTGGGAAATACTATACAAGTGCTATGAGTTTCATACAGCATTATTTAAGAAGACTCTTTCCATTCAAAGATTTTAGCTTAGACAGAGAGTAAATACAATTTTCTATGATCCATAACTTCATGTAAAACAATCTTAATGTCTACAGAGACTAGCAGAGTGCTGTACAAATAAGAACAATCTAAAATTAAAACAATTAAAAAACTTCTCATTATGAAAAGAAACTCATTTACATACCAGTTAAATTAAAATATGTAAATATGAGAATAGTTTTTATTCTCAAGTAACTCACAGACCCACAGGAAGTTATATATACAAAAGTTCATAGGACAAAATTGAATATATGTCATGATAAACTTAAAAATACAAAAACATTGATTTGAAAGGAAAGCAGGAATTAAGTCAACAAAATATGTTTTGCAGAAAGTAAAGATACAGGTCAATAACATAGGCAAATAAAGTGCAGAAATGGATGGGATTAGAAAGGATATCCTTTGGGCTAAAACTGATTAGTAGAAAGAAAGAGATTAGTAAGACAGAACTCAATTATACAAAACTTCATAAACCACCTAACAAATCTGGACTTATTTTAAATCATTCAAGTGTGATTTTAGAAGTGGAAGTGATATGACAGTTCTGGTTTGTTATGTTTATTTGAGAAGCATCATTCTGGCACTGTGTATAAAATGAAAGAGTAAGAAGATTTAAGTTACCACAATTTCATATTAGCCCCCACCCTATGGAGGTAACAGTGGAATAAAGAAATGAACTCATTGAAATAAAACAGGGTGATAGAATATGATTTTAAATCAACTAATGGAGAAAATAAATATTCTAAACTGTTCCAAATGGGGTTATAGAAACATAAAATATTTCTTTCAAATGATTTTTTATGTTTTAAATATACTTTTATAGGTCCACAAGTTCTTACCCATAAACTCTAAATCCCAAAAGCTATTATAAATGGAAGGGATTTCTGCATAATAACAGCAAAACCTGACTTGAATTAACCTTAACTTCTCATCATATCTCTTCTGCATAAATATTCATAAATTTTGAAGAACTATCAATATCTTCAGAAGGTAAAAATGGAGATGACACTGTACTTGTTATATCATCAGTTATACATACATACTACTTTACCTTTATAAAATCTTAATTTAGCATGTATTTCCCCAGTCATTTTTTCTGAGCTTTAAGAACTTAATGACACAGTTTTACCTAAATTATGTGTGATTGTAAGGTTTTTCTTTCATTTTTATATTAAAGCACTATGATTTTAAAAAATATTCATAGTTGTTTTATACATACACTTTTTCAAAATTGTTCCACCTTACAGTGTTAACTTCCCTTCACTTATGTTTCCAGATTTCCTCCCATAGAACACTGTCCCTAACTCCCACATTGGTCTGGCAGCTTGAAAGGAATATTTTTTCAGCTCAGCTGTTAAAATTTAGGGCTCAAGAACTCAATGTTGACTCTGCGGTTTTGGATATTTAGTTCTATCATGCCTTAACACCATCAATAATATGCCTTAATTCCTTGACCCCCTACCTCCCTTTACTTCTCATCTTTCTCTTCTCTTCTTCTCTTTCCCTTCTTTCTTTCTCCCTATATTCTAGGGCCAAGAGTAATCTAGGCATCCCCAATTTTGAATCTTTGCATTCCCTCATACAGCTATTGTGGTATAAATACCACAAATAAGTGATATCGTCCTGTGTTTATACTAATTTATTTATATAATATCATATATTTGACAGTTGATCACAATACATTTGTTTTCAGATAAGTGAAAATAAAGTTATGGAAAAATGGCAAGAAAATAATAAAATGGAAGAGAAGATAAAAAAGAAAAATGAAAGAAAAACTAAGAAATACAGTAGCAATTTGTGAAAATTATTGTAATATTAATGAAGTCATTAATACAATGACAGAAGGTTTATTAAGCTCTTGTTGTTTTAAGTCCAGCCTGTTAAATTGGGGTGTTCCACTAGGGATGACAGTATCAAACAAATAAAGTTGTCCACAAATTCAAAGCTACGATACTATGAATTATAGGGGCACATACTCAGCTGCAGGGCATCCTGGAAGAAGGCCAGACTTGAACATGGCGACTGCATATGTAAGAATGGTTACGGCTGCCAGACTTTTCCAGAAGAAAGTCAATATGGGGAAGATGGCTGCACTCACTCAAAAGGGAAAAAAAAACCTGAAATGTGGTCAGATTGGCATCTCCAGGGAATTGTAGAAGGTCAGTGATGAGGCAGGCAATCTGGAAAATGGTGATTCTGCAAGCATGGCTTTGGCAAGATGGAGGCTTGGCCCTCCCTCTATTCCTGAGATAGACAACTTTGTGCTGCATGGGCTGGTATAGCCATAAGCTTTCATGATTCAGTTTACATCTCATTCAAGAAAAGAGTGAGTCTATGGAGCTTGTCTGACTAGAACGTGGAAATTGTGTCTGTGGGCATGATTACAGCTGCCATTCTTACCCGGAGAAGAAATATATGGAGGCGAATGCTCACATTTGCTCCCCTCCCCCCCAAAAAATCCCTGATTAAATATTAGCCCAACAGCTAGCATACCTGCAGTGCGGTGAGACTGACATCCCCACAAGGAATCATAAACAGTCAGTGCTGAGGCAGGACATTGCTTATCCTTCTTTTGGCTTATATCATTTAACTTATCTTCCAGTTACATCCAAGTTACAATACATTTCATGGTTTAACTCATTCTTACAGCTGTGAAGTATTCAATTGTGTGTATATACTACATCTTCATAATCCACTCATCTGTTTTGGGGCATCTAGGTTTATTCTAAATCTTAGATATTGTACTGAGTGCTGCAATAAATAGTGGGGTGTGTGTGTGTGTGTGTGTGTGTGTGTGTGTGTGTGTGTGTGTGTGTGTGTCCATTTGAATGCATGTTTTCTGTCCTAGAGATAGATGCCTCAAAGTAGAATTGCTTGATCATATGGCAGCTCAATTTTCAGATTACTGAGAAGCCTTCATACTGTTTTCCACTGGAGTTGGACCAAACAAAATTTCTACCTACAGTGGATGAGAGTTTTTGTTTAACCACATTGGCACCAACAAATTTTTTCTAGTGTTTGTGATATGTGACATTCTCATTGATATAAAATAATGTCTTGTCATGTTAATCTGAATTCCCCTACTATAATGTGATGATAATCATTCTTTCTTGTGCCTATAGGCCATTGTTGGTCTTCCTCAGAGAAGAAACTGTACATTTCCTCTTCCAGTTTTTTATAATTTAATAAACTATTTATTGGTAGTTGAGCATCCCATTGTTGGCTTTTTCTATTATGTGGCTTCTATGATAATTTCACATGTAATTTGGTATATTCCTACTGGGAAGTCAATATTAAAATTATGGTGGTCCAGGACTTTAGTATCTTTAGAGCTTGGAAAATGAGCCCTACAGTGACACCAGTGGTTTATGGGCATAGCTTCCAGAACTTCTAAAAGTACATAGGCAGTCGGGGAGGTAACCATCACGGGTTCCAGAGTGTCCCAGGAGATGTTAACCATAAATCCAGCATACTTGACATTTTTGGTGA
Source organism: Suncus etruscus (assembly GCF_024139225.1). NCBI lineage: Eukaryota > Metazoa > Chordata > Mammalia > Eulipotyphla > Soricidae > Suncus > Suncus etruscus. The sequence goes on along the minus strand of NC_064854.1, from coordinate 104,601,479 downwards.
GTAGGAGTCTCTGCAGAGTTTACTAGAAAATTGGTAAAGCTGGGTCATTGGTGTGGCAGCAGATGTGGGGTGGTATGTGTGTAGCTGCCAGGGCTTCAGGAAAAATACCCCACTCCCACCAAGAGGAACAGAGTGATACAGCACAGGACAGAAGGATAGGGTCCCCTAGCTTGCAGACATGTGTCTATAAAGAGTTGCAGGGTGCAGAGGATGCTCCAATTTTCTTATGTGAAACTATAAGTGGGAGGGCCAATAGCGCAGCAGTCAGGCATTTGTTTGCCTTGCATGGGGCCAACCCAGGTTGGACCCCGGTTCGATTCCTGGCATCCTATATGGTTCCCCAAGCCTGCCAGAAGTGATTTCTGAGCACAGAGCCAGGAGTAACACCCCTGAGTGCCGCTGGGTGTGACCCAAACCACCTGTTCTCACAAAAGAAACTACAAGTGGGATATTTTCCACTTTAACTTTCCAGCTTTAAAATTGGTTGACTAGAAAAAACATAGCAGGTATGACTCTTATCTTGTATGTGACTGATCCCCAGCACCACATAGGATCTCCTGAGCACTGTCAGGAATGATCACTAATGATCACTGAGCTCAGAGCCAAAGTAAGCCCTGGACACAGCTGGGTGTGACCTTCTCAAAAAAGACAAAAAAAAAAAGACAGGGGTTGGAGTGGTGGCACAGCAGTGAGGCATCTGTTGTCCCACACTAGCTTAGAAAGGACCACAGTTTGATCCCCTGGCATACCATATGAACCCCCAAGCCAGGAGCAATTTCTGAGCACATAGCCATGAGTAACCCCTGAGTGTCAGAGAGTGTGGCCCCAAAACAAACAAACAAAAAGACCAAAAAAAGTCAAAATTATCCTTATACTGATCACCAGTAGAATCTATAAATTTGTGTCTCAGTGTGGTAGATAGAAAGTAGAAAAATCAAATCAAATATTTTTATAGTCAAAAAATTTTTGCAGTTAATTAAGAATTGCATGAGTGGATATATATGTTTGTTTTAATTCCTGACCCCTCAACATTCAGATAAGACTAGAAATGTTCATTCAAGGATGTTTTATATTACAATAAATTGCTGCAATACTTAAATTCATATACCTGTTTCTCTGGGGACTGGTGCTTGTTTCTAACAAGTTGTTTATGAAATAAGCAAGGAGCATCAAAGGAATCAACTATACTATCAATATTTACCCATTTTTTCTTTTTAATTTCAAATGTTGCCACACTACTATACTAGATGTTGACACACAAATGAATGATGCATGATCCCAAACTATTTTCAAGTACGTTTTTATATAGTAAGAAACTGGAAGTAAAGAGAATATTCATTTTTAGCAGTAGAAGGAATAAAAATAGGCAGATTTTTTAGTATAGAGTTTTAGAGAAGAAGAGGGAGAAAAGCTTGCTTAGGGGAAACTAATTTTGATTGGTGAGATTATATAATGCCTATATAATTAAATCTTCCCAGATGTCTCTTACAAAACAGCACTAATAACTTTCTTATTATGTCATCAAGAAATTGTTTGAATTACATATTCATCAATTTTTTGAAAGACAGAGCTCAACAGCCTAGTTTTCTTTGCATTGATAAGACTGTAAAGTAGGGAAATTCTTGGTATCTTAAGTCCTTCTATAATACTGGAGAAAATAAGTAGAATGAACTTACCTTCAACACAAGAAGGCTGAGCCCGAGTAGTACCAGCAACCTGTCCTGGGAAGCAAGAACACTTAACTGTTTGTGATCGTTCCTCTATGCGGTTCTTGTTACAGCATCTGTGCACAGCAACCACTTCACAGGTCCCTTCTTTGATTTGGTGTTGACCTGAAAGGTAACAGGAGAACGGAAGAAAGAAACAGACCCAACACTGTTAGGAGAAAAAGAAACCATCAGAAACATGAAAAATGTCAACAGTTTCTTGATTTGTTTCTTGAAGATTAAGAATCTTCAGAATTTTCCATTTTTATGTAGGGTCAAATTTACATAGATCTGCCAAGAATAATACAATAAAAATTTTTGTACATGTGGTAGAGAAAAATTTGGCCTCCAGGCCCATGTCTCAAAAGTGAGATTTTACCAATATTTTTAGATATGTAAAGTTTGGGGTCAGAGAGATAGTACAGCAGTGGGGCATTTGTCTTGCATACGGCTGACCCAAGAAGGGACGGATTTGATTTCTGGCAGCCCTTATGGTCCCCCAGCCACTCAGGGGCAATTTTTGAGTGCAGAGCTAGCAACAACCAATCAATCAATAAATCAATAAATAAAGTTTAAAATAAAAAAAATGTAAAGGAAGTAGAAACTTCACTCCTACAGTAAAAAGTTAAATTCTGCCAACAAACAAAAGGTGCTTGAAAATGTATTCTTTATCCAGACCCTTCCTACAGGAATACAATTCTGCCTATACCTTGATTCTAACCAATGGCAAGACTGACAGAATTCAGTCAAATTAGTCCAAATATATGATCTACAAAAATAACCCACTAATTTCCTTGAAATTTGCACAACAGCAATAGCAAACTAATTTAGGATCCTTGAGCCAGATTCACAATTGTGATTCTATTTAATGTTATAATTCACTCATTTTCACATAGTTTTCTGAGTCATATGAGAATAACCTACAGACATGATATCCTTTCTTCCCCTGAATATTTCAAGGTATTTTTCTAAAAAAAGATATCTTATTTGATTAGTAAAATCAGGAAAGTTGACATTGCTACAAAGCTACTATATAAACTAAACTATATATAAACATCATCATCACTGATTTCAATGTCTATATAAGATACAATATCCCCCTACTCAGGATTCAACCTAGAAATCTACATTATGTTTAGTTGTCAGAAAATATTCATCAGTTATTATTTTTCTTCACCTTGACATTTTTAGAGTGCACATCAGTTGTTTTATAGAATATAACTCTTTATGATTTTATCTAATGCTTTATCTTGATTATATCCAGGTATTAGAATTTTGACAGAAGTCTTTGTTTTTAGCACCAGGCATTCACAGTGCTAAAAGTATCTTCAGCTGTATTTACTTTCATTTACTTATTTTGAAAACTAGTCTATTAGCTATGAGTCTTTTTGTGACAGAAACTGATCAAAGCTAACTTAATGCAAAGAAAAGATCCTTCGAATATTAAAGAATCAGGAGACAACTTAGCGTTAAGAAGATTTAATGGCCATATTATAAATAGAGTTACTCTCATGACTTGGCACTGAGAAAAATTTTACTTGTCATTTGACTCAAGATCATTAATTGTACTAGTCAACTTCCAAAAGTGTCACTTATCATTCCTGACTTCTAGTTGTTACCTTTGAGTAGCCCCTTCCCACAATATACTGGGATTGGTCTTTATGATCAATTTCACACAACAGAGGTAATGTCATGTCAAGTTCAAGGTATTTTGAAAGTGTTCAGTGGTCAGCGAAGACTCTCTGTGTGTCTGTTATCAGCCCAGGAAAGGTAATTGTACTGCATTGTCTCAATCCTTATCTCAAGATATACTTTATTCAGGAGACTCAAAATAGAATTAGAGACAACTTTGACTATCAAAAGAACATTCTGTAAGACATTTAGAGCAGGCTAGCCCAAGAAATGCATGCTGTGTGGGCTTTTCTTTCTTTCCAGTTTCTTCATTGTTTTCCAGTAGAAAAATATTGATGCCAAGGTAGCTTTATATCTCAAAATGAAAGACCCAGTAGAAAGTAGCATCATCTGCCCTCACAGTACACTATATTAAAAATTGTCCTGGTAATGTCAATACTAGTACACCTGGTCATATTGGTGTCTGCAAAAAAAATTGGTGAAACAGGGCCATTGGTGAAGCGACAATTATAGATGATGGTTTCAGCAGGCATGACTTCAGCAGGGTGAGGACTTGGCCCATCCTCTCCTCCTGAAACTTCCAGCTGTCCGCTGTGTGATCAATATACTCATAATTTTTCACAGCTTGGTTTTCATCTCTTTTGAGAACAGAGTGAATCTATCAAGCTGGTTGGGTGCAAATGCAGCAATTGCATTTGTCTGGAATATCCTTTTTATTTATTGAAACAAATTTCTTTCTTTTTTAAAAATTGTTATTGAGACCAACGTGAATTACAAGTCTTTCACAGTTATATTTAAGGTACATACTGAAAGTAATTTAGGGCAATTCCCACCACCAGTGATAACCTCCCTCTGTCACTGTTCCCAGCATGCATCCCATACCTCCCCCCTTAGCCCCCTGATCTGCTAGTGTAACAGGTCCCTTTTGTATTTAGCTTTTTGTGGTTTGGGTCTTTTGATTCTATTGTCATTAGCTTTGAGTTGGGAGTTTAAGTCTGATCGTTTTTTATTTCCACTCAGTGCTCATTAGACTGCTTTGTTCCTGTTACCATCCACTTTTTTTCTCAGTTTGTAGGAAGACATATGAGGCAGAAAAAAAGGATTCATGTTCTATGAATGCTTGCTAATTAAAAAAAAAGAAAGTGGGTGGGGTCCCCTGTCTAGAAGCTATAAATATGAATTTAAAAAAGGGGGGGGCTGGTATGGTGAGATGTTTTATTTTGTTTTGTTTTTGCATGAGCACATCAAGTATTAGGGAAATTAGAAAGGAAATTCCCTTGGCTGAAGAGATACAGGATATCTCCACCATTGAAACATACTGTCATGAGCCCTACTATAGACTTCGGACTTGCTCATTGTCAAACCATAAAGTCTTTTTTGTGTTACTAGGAAATGTTCTGCTCAGTTGTGATTGTCAAAATCAATCAGTCTTCTGTACTAAGTTCTGCTCAGTCTTGGTTGTATAGTCAGTCTTCTGTATTTAGTGATCTTGGTTTTTGCACAGATCAAAGGGCTGAGTGGCTTCTGATATCATCTCACCACTAGGTGATATTCTTTTTTATCCCACTGATAATCCTTCCTTTAAAGCCTAGGATCACTTGTTATTAAAATCACTCTAACTTTATCTAAATTATTGTTTGCATGGTACAGCTATGAGCATTCTTCTACCCTCTTAGATTTTATATCTAAAAAGGGATTTTTTCAATGACAATAAAATCCAAGAATTGAATGTGTCATATGGGAACCCTCTATTTGACCTTTGGAGGTATTGTTTTCATTTGTTTGCTTGCTTATTTGTTTGGTTTTGGGGAGTTGATATTTCCATACTCTAAGGTGCTTTCATTCTATGAAGTTTTCCTATCTGTGTCAGAATTCTGAAATATATTGGGAGATTTCTTCTGATTAGAAAAGACCTCTAACCCTCTGTAAAAACCCTTTACATTAATAGCTTGAATCACTCCAAGAAACTATAGCATGAGAAGTCCTAGAGAGAAGCCTATTTAGCAAGGAGCTAAGTTCTTTGGATGGCCATTGAGTGTAGACTGGCTTCCTCACACACAGAGCCAGTATTCATTGTTCTGTGTGCTGGCAACAAAGCGATAGCTTATCACTTCAATGGTTAAGTTACAAAAACAGTGGTATACAACTTGCCTTCTCACTCAAGAAAAACATATTCTGTGTAGTTCTATGGAGAGTTTGGAAGGCAATCCTATAGCCCCATTCACATTTTCTGTTACTATAGCTCCAGCTTACTTAGATGTTGAAACAAACCACCAGCTGTGCCAGCTGGGATTTCTGCTGCTCAGAGTCTATATGAAATAATATATCTTGATTATTTTCTATTTCTATTTGCTACATCTCAATAGATAACAAATATACCAAATCTAATTATATCATATGGAAGCTACTTACCTTTCCTCTTTATAGTAATGATTCTTAAACAAGATTGTGAGGCAAAATCTAGAAATTATTAATAAATAATCTATTGAGTACTTTTGGTCATTTTCAGCTAATCCTTTTATGTATAAATTATTCTATGAATTTCAACAGTCTCTCACACATATTGAAAAAAAGGTTTTCCAAAGATTCACATATTGCATTTTTTGGTTGGTTTATGTTATTTGATGTGTATGCTTCAAACCAAAAGTATTGAAATGTTTGAAAGTATTCTGTAACTTACATTTTTACAATCCTTCAAAAAATTAACCTCTATTTGATTTCAATTATTTCCTCTTCCCATTCATACTATCATTCTTCGTGATTATCATGTACTTTTGCTAAATTTTAAATAGTGAGATGTAACTATATGAAATATTTTATTGTGCTAGTATCACTTAAAATCATTACTAAACAGCTTTCAGTACAAGAGTAGGCTATGTGGCATACTCATAAACATATTAAGATTGAATAGTCTAAATCAATACTCATCATTTCTTCTTGTCAGTTTAGTGAAGATTTTTCTAGTCAGAAAAAATAGTAATACTTAACATGTTAGTGATCGATTTGTGCATTGTTGTCAAATTCTTACACTTGAGAAAATTTACGACCAAGTTGTAAAATACTAACTTACAAAATTTAATCTGTCTGAAGAATCTACATCAAATTCATTGGTTTCTTTATCTAACACTCCATTCTCACCACTGCTCATATAGAATGCGTTTACTTCATCATTTGCCACAGTGTATGATCTTCTGATCCCATCTAATGCATCAAAATTTCCATCCTTCTGAAGATCTTGACAATTGCTTGTGTGCTATCTAGTCCTACTCTTTATTACTATAACATTCTAAAACACCATAGAAGTGATCATTTATAAAGATATTGTTAATGCATGCATGTATAGTTGAGAATCTTGTAACTTTCATTGTGCAAGAAAAGAAATGCACATCCATGGTTCTGGTAAATACATTGCTACCCTGTTTATCTTTTAAGCAACATGACACCAAAATTACACAATGCAATGATTTTGTTATAAAAAGTCATAAACTATTTTTGAACTTAAAAAAAATAAGGTGCGATATACCATTAGCCAGATCAGCACATAGGACAATAGATAATATACAGAAACAACTTATTTTTTCAAGAACAGATGAGTGGAATATGAAGATGTGAGATATACACACAATGGAATATACTACATAACTGGAAGGAACAATAAAATCACGTAACTTCACCAACTACAGAAGGTGGATTAAAACGACACGGAAGGAACAAAACTCCTTGAACCACAAAGAAAGGCTTCATCATAAGCTCCACTTCTTGACCTGTGCAGCTACCAAGATCTCTAGATACAGAGGTCTGAGTTTATCGCCCAGGACGAAGCAGAAGTCTTCCATACACCACAAAAGCACCGAGGGGAGAGTAAATGAACAGACAAGGGGTCTATAGTCAACCCCATGACACTATACTCAAGGGTGGAGAGACCCTGTATCTCCTAGGCCAAGGGAATTCCCTCTCTAATGCCCCCAATTTTTATTATGCTTATGTAGGAAAAAAACGGGAAGGGGCACAAAATAGTTTTTTTTAATCTATTTATTTATTAATTTATTTTTTATTTTTATTTTTATCTTTTTTGACTTCTTTGTTTTAGTGTTGATATTGAAGTTGATGTCCCCAATCTTATTTTACGTTATTTTATCTTTCTCTTTCTTTTTGTGCTCTGGCATGGTTTTATTTCAGGACCGAGACTATTAAATGGTGCTTGCCTTTAGTGCTGTAGTGCTCACTGGATATTGTATTCGATATTTCTTTCTGTATTGTTGTGGTATTTCAATTTCTTTTTTCTTGTCCTCTCTCAAACTGAGGTTGAGAGCCTCTAGAAGGAAAACACCCATTTTCGGCTTATTGATTTCTACCCCACTTTATTGCTTTTTCTTTCTTCAAACAAAACCACATAACTTGAACTATCTAGTTCCGCCTCTCAAACAGAGGGGGAAATAAGGGAGGGTACCAGGACCAATCAAATATATGATCACTAAGTAGTAAGCTAGACACAGAGAGGACCACTTATTCTAGCAACCCAGGGGGGTGGGGTGGGGGTTAAGGGATGCAGGATGGGAACAGGGGTGGAGGGAGGGCAAATTTGATGATGGGAATTCCCCTGACTCAATGTTAACGTGTACCTAAAATACTACTGTGAAAGATATGTAAGCCAATATGGTAATAATAAAAATTATTAAAAAATCATGAAAATTGCTGCAACTTTGATGGAAATGTAAGATACCATGTTAAGTGGTAATCCAGAAGAAGGAGAAATAGGATTATCTCATTTATCTGTGGTATACAGAATAAACTAAATGACGGACTATAATGTATTAAAGGGGGATATCTAGAGAACTCTTGATCTCTAAGTATAGGAAGAAGAAGAACAAAGAAGTAAAAAAAAAATACAAGGGGAAAAGTAAAGAGAGGAGAACAAGAAGTAACAGAAGGGCAGGACTAACAACTTCAAGTACTTTAGAGGTATAGAAGAGTGATATAGCTGGATATATAAACCAGCATCAACAAACACTGTAAACGAGATCCAAACTATTAAAAGGCTGACCCCAGTGTACAGTGAGGAAAAAGAAAGAAAGAAATAGAGTGGAGTAGGAGGAAAAAACTGGGGATAGGAGTCAAGGGGGTTCAGGTATTGGTGCTGTTGAGAAAGGATGGAAGTAAATATCCAAACCATGGAGTCAACAACAACAACCCATAATTAACAGAGCTTAAAGGGGTACCTGTTATGATGGCTGGCTGGGTGAACAGAGTGCAGGGGAGGCATGGGATAGAGGAAAGGTGATACTGGTAGTGGGAATAGTGCTGAAACATTATATACCTAAAACTCAACAATGAATAATTTGTAAATCACAATGCTTTAAAAAATTCTAAATAAAGTCTTATAAAGAGGATTAGAGTACTAGAAGGAAGCCTAGGAACACAAGTGAAAAGAAGCTGACACTGGTGGTAGGATTGGTACTAGAACATTGTATGCCTAAAACTCACTTATCAGGGCCTGAGCAATACCACAATGGGTAGGGCATATGCCATGCAGCCAAACCTGGTTTGATCCCTGACATTCCATCTTAGGTCTCTGACAGGAGTGATTTCTGAGTGCAGAGCCAGGAGTAACCCCTGAGCACTGCCAGAAGTGGTCGCAAAACAAACAGAAACAAAATTTATCATAATTTAATTTTTAAATAGGGTTGACAATTATACAGAGACATATGGTATGTTAAATTATGGTAGAAGTAAAAGTCAGATACTAGTGAGAACAAATCTTAAAGTATCTTAAAACACATGAAGGTAGAACCAGTTTTCAGAGAGAGCATCAGATTCCCAATGTGGAAAAGTATCACAATCTACCATATAAGGAAGAATAAATAGTAAAAAGGTGATTAAAACTATAAACTTAATTAAATGCTCTTAAAAGAATATTGCTCTTTAGAAAAATACTCATGATAACAATGTTAAAATAATAGTATGACATTTTAGTGCTGAGTAAGAAGAAAGTAATGACAGAGAGGAAGTTGGTAGGAGAAGCTTTGGATTTCAAGCAGCTTCAGGTCAAACATTACTTGACAGCTAACAAAGAGGCTGGAAAGGATACAGAGTAAATCCATGTCAGTAGCAATTTGTCCTACTGGCCATTATCTCATTTTGATCAGGCAACCATAACATGATACTAGAGACAAGAAGGTTTAAAAAAACAGACATTTATTTTTCTCTGTTCCAGGAACTGCAAGTCCAGGATTGAAAGCTGGTCTACAGCAGGACCACAGCTGGTAGTACTCAGTGCTTATTCCTGACCCTATACTCAGAAAACACTCCTAGGGATCATATGTGGTGTTGAAGATTGACTCTAGATGCAAGGAAAGTGCTCAACCCACTATACTGTCTTTCTGGTCCTCTGATGAAAGTTTTCTCTGTGATTATGATAATCATTTTCTGAGCCCATGTGTAGGTAGAGGAAATTTTCCTTTACCTTGTCTTCTTTTGCCTGTAATTAGGATCACAATCCTCTCATAGCAGGATTCCACTCATTAGACTTCATTTAGCCTTCCTCATTTCTCTAAACATTAAGGTGAGAACTTCAACATATAAATTTGGGGTCAGAAAATATACATGTCTATAATATATAATTGTATAAAATATACATGTCTATACTAGATAATACATCTTAATTAAATTTTAAATGACCCTAGACAATTTATAATGATGGTAGTTATAAATGTAATTAAGAAAATAAAAAAATACATTTTAGTAATTTATCAAAAAAATTTTCTTTTTTTTAATTTTATTTTGATCATAATGGCTTACATATCTTTCACATTAGTATTTTAGGTACAAATTACATTGAATCAGGGGAATATCCACCACCAAATTTGTCCTCCCCCCTTCCCCATTCCCATTCTGCAACCCATCCCCCCCACCATCACCCCCGGGCTTCTAAAGTAGGTGGTCCCCTCTTTATCTAGCTTACTATCAATGATCATACATCTGTTTGGTCCTGGTGCCCTCCCTTGTTTCTCCCTCTATTTGAGAGGTTAAGCTAGATAAATCGAGTGATGTGGTTTTTTTGAGGAAAACAAAAGCAATAGAATAGGGTAAAGAATAAGGAAAAAATTTTAAAAATTAAAATATGCAGAAAATGGGCGAAGTCCTTCTAGTGGCTATCAACCTCAGTTTGAGAGAGGACATGAAAAAGGTAACTGAAATACCATAACAATACAAAAGTAAATGTCAAGTTAAATATCCAGTGAGCCCTACAGCAATAAAGAGAAGCACCACACAATAGTCTCAGTTCTGAAATCAAATGATGCTGAAGTGCAAAAAGAAAGAGAAAGATAAGATAAAATAATGTAAAATAAAAGAGAGACATAAACTTCAATATCTACAGCAAAATAAAGACGTCAAAAAACAATCTATATATATATATATATATATATATATATATATATATATATATATATATATATATATATATATATATGTGGAAAATGATTATTTTGTGCTTTTTTTTTCCTTTTCCCCCCTGCATAGGCACAGTAACTACTGGGGATATTATAGAGGGAATTCCCTTGGCCTAGGAGATACAGGGTTTCTCCATCCCTGAAGTATACTGTCATGGGATTAGCTATAGACTCCTTGCATGATCATTTACTCTCCCCTCGGTGCTTTTGTGGTGTATGGAAGACTTCTGCTTTGGCATGGATGGTAAAATCAGACCTCTGTATCTAAAGATCTTGGTGACTTTGCAGCTCGAGGAATGGAGCTTCTGATGAAGGCTTTCTTTGTGGTTCTAACAGTTCTGCTTCTTCAGTGTTGTTTTAAATAATCTTCTGTTGTTGGTGTTTTTGGTCATTATGTTGCTCCTAGGATGGAGCCTGGGATAGAGTCTTTCGTTATGTTTCTGGAAGACTCATTCACTTGTGGTTGTCTCAGTCAGACCTCTGGAATTGGAGATCTTGTTTGTTGAACAGATTGTAGACCAAAAGCTAGGTTAGAGCTTTTTGTTTTTGTTGTTGTTGGTCCTGGGATGCATACTGTCTAGTCCTGGTTGTAACAACCAGTCATCTGTATATAGCAATCTTGGTTTTTGCACAGATCAAAGGGTAACATGTCTTCTGATTTTGTCTTATCATCGGCTGGTGAGGAAGGATAACTTGCTCTTAGCTCTAGTTGTTCCCATTTCCTCGTTGTCAGGTTATCAATTTAGAACTGGCGTATGTTGGCGTCAGAGCAGCATTATGAATGCCTTGGAGGGGATTTGGTTTCTGGAGCTGTTGTGGAGAACTCTGTCATTTCTATGTCTGGGATCAAGGAGTCAAGGTTGGATGGTCGGTGCCTATTTCCCTGGAGTCTAGGTTGGTTCCACATGACATACATTCAGGGTGGGAGATGTCCCTGTGTTGTAAAAAAAAAAAAGTATAAGTTCTTATCCCTAGTAGATAAGAGCTTGTTTTTACACGTACAATTTCCCCTATTTTTAATATGCCTTTGCAAGAAGAAGTGGTGCTACAGTATATTGCTGGTGGATTTGGGAGTGGAGAGAGAAGAAAACAAACCCATAACAAAAACTATATATATATATATATATATATATATATATATATATATATATGCTCAGACATATCTAAAGAAAGCTAATCTAAAGAAAGCTAATCCAGTTTTCTACTATGTGTCTTTTAACGGGAGAGTTTAGTCCATTAACATTTTAGGGAGATTATCGACAGAGAAGGCTGTTGTGCAGTTGTGTTGTGTAGGGTGGTTGTTGTTACAATCAGGGGTTTGGATTGTGTAGTTCGTCTCTAAGTAGGTCATTTAGAGTCGGTTTTGTTTGCACAAATAATGCAAGATTGTTTGTTTGTTTTTGAGAATGTTTTTAGGCTACCATCCCATATAAATGATAGTTTTGCTGGGTATTGTACCCTAGGCTGGAAATTTCTTTCATTCAGTCGTTTAAATATTTCATTCCACTGTCTTCTTGCTTGAATTGTTTCAAATGAGAGATATGCCTTGATTCTTATGTCCCTTCCTTTGTACTTGAGGGGCTTTTTTTCCCTTTTGCTTTCCTTATTTTTTTTTCCTTATTGCTTTAAGGAGTTCATCTTTCTCTTTTTTTTTTGCCATTTGGATTACTATATGTCTTGGTGTTGGTTTATTAGGGTCTATTTTATTGGGGACTCTTTTCACTTCCTGGATTTGCATGGAGTCCTTTTTCCAAAGGGTGGGGAAGTTTTCTGCTATTATTTCCCTAACTACTTGTTCTTCCCCTTTCCCTGTTTCCTCACCTCTGGTATACCTACAATTCTTAGATTATTTCTTATGTCTTTGTTCATTAAGTACTGGACTTTTCCTTCAGTACCTTGCCTCTTATTTCCTTGTAGGTTTCCTGGTAGTTTTTGGTTTGCAGTTTTCCTTCGAGTACTTCTACATGCTTCTCCAAATCTGTGATTCTGCTCGTGTCTTTTAATTCCTTTAATTCCTTTTGTATGGAGCCTCTCATGTTTTCTATCAGATCTTCTTTAATTTGGCTAATGTGTTCCTCCATGGATTTCTTGCACTCAGTGGCTAGCGATTCTCTCATTTTCTTTACCATGGCTAGAATTTCCTTTCTCATGGCTGCTTTTAAATCTTCATCTCTTGGATCTGTGCATTTTGGTGGACTTGGAAACTTACTAGGGCTTCTCTCAGTATCTCCAGCTGTTAGCGTCCTCCTCAGTCTACCCATGTTTTCTTTTTTATTTGTTTGTTTCTTTTAATATATTTTTATTTAAACACCGTGTTTACATACATGATTGTGTTGTTTGGGTTTCGGTCATGTAAAGAACACCACCCATTACCAGTGCAATATTCCCATTACCAATGTCCCAAGTCTCCCTGCTCCCCACCCAACCCCCACCTGTACTCTAGACAGGCTTTCCTTCATTATTAGGATAGTTTGAAATGTAGTTATTTCTCTAACTAAACTCATCCCTGTTTGTGGTGAGCTACATGAGGTGAGCTGTAACTTTCAGCCCTTCTCTCTTTGGGTTTGAAAATTGTATACAATCCAACTATACCACTCCTAGGAATATACCCTAGGAACACAAAAATACAATACAAAAATCCCTTCCTTACACCTATATTCATTGTAGCACTATTTACCATAGCAAGATTCTGGAAACAGCCAAGATACACTTCAACAGATGAATGGCTAAAGAAACTGTGGTACATATACACAATGGAATATTATGCAGCTGTCAGGAGAGATGAAGTCATGAAATTTTCCTATACATGGATGTAAATGGAATTTATTATGCTGAGTGAAATAAGTCAGAGAGAGAAAGAAAAATGAAGAATGGTCTCACTCATCTATGGGGTTTAGGAAACATGTATTTTTGCATTTATAAGTGTGGCTTGGAGAGTAGTGCCTTCCTATTTTGGCCTACTTTTGCTCCCTGTGGTCTGGGGATGTGTCCCTTGTCTGGAATCCAGCTCTGGGTGGAACTGTTGGGTGGGCTGGCTGAGGTTTGGCCTCTAGAATGCTGTCTTGGGGAGCCTGATTAGTTGCTGCCCCCTCTTGTTGCCAGCCAGTGCAGTACCGCTCCTGACCACAATGGTGGAGGGTATTGTTGAGTCTGTCTCCCTTGTCCTCCTCCCCTAAGGGGGTCAGTGGAGCCCCGCCCCCTCCAGGCCTATGACGAAAGCCCCTCCAATCTGTAGTTCCTATCCTGTCCCAGGGCCTCCGAGATGCAGTGGGGCAGGGGATGAGGCAGGGGAAGGTCCCCTACATCAGCAGGCACCAGAAGCCTGGGACAGGCGATTGGGGAAGGGGCGAAGGTGGGGGAAGGTCCCCTACCGTCTGCACATGACAGAAGCCTCTGAGACACAGGGGAGCAGTGGAGGCGGGGGAAGGTCCCCTACCGTCTGCATGTGCCAGAAGCCTCGGACACGCCAATTTATCAGAATTTTAAGAAACCTGGTGATTCATTCAAACATAATTTGCTTAGAATTTTAATAATATTTAGATAGCCATCTTCATATATAAATGGTTATTTCTTTCCTATTCAAACTTCTCTATGAATAGTCAGCTTTCCCAATCTGGAATTCATTTATTTTTATATCAACTATTGTACATCACTAAATTTAAGATATATTTTTCAAATTTTAATGTCAGGAGGCTTCATAACTGAGAGAAAACTGCCATTATAGTTGTCAATATTTCTTTTTTCTTAGAAATATATACAAAACAGCAGTTATCTCATAATTGATAACATCTTAGATTGATAAAGTTTGCAGACACTATTGCAAATATTATCCTGTGTAATCTTGCAAAAAGGCTATTATGTGAATACCATTTTCAAACTTATTTTCTATTTTTAAAAATGAACAAAAATTAATTTGTCCAAGGTGACAAAACAGGAAACTAGGAAGTGAGATTCAAACCCAAAAGCATAGTCACTGTCCCAGCACAGGGATGATAACAGTTATAGCAGCTAATATTTTACCTCGTAGAGTTAAAACCACATCTGCAACTGAGTAGGTCACAAAATGTGGTTCAGTTTCCCAAAGCAAATATATTTGTTACTTGATGACTGTCTGTGGGACTCCGCTCAGTCTAGTAATGTGTGCACTGACAACATTGAATAATGTATGCCTCATTTCTTGGTAATCTACAGATTCTCATACAAAGATCTAAATACACAAAATCAGTACTTCAGATTGTCTAAAGAGAGATGGTAGAAGATAGGAATCCAATATAAAGTGTGCATATAAATCACTTTATTTTGCTAGTTTGAAATGTTTGCATCAAGTGTTCACCAAAGAAACAGAACAAATTACATAGCACATATCTACAAAAGAACTTGCTATAAGTTTTAAGCTCATTATGATTGTGGAAGTTGTCTAGATTCTTTATCTGCAGATTGAGATGAAAAGCTGGTATTCAAGAAACTGAATGGTATTGTCTCCAGCAAAATGCTTCAGATTCAACCCAGCAAGATCTCATGTTTGATTTTCATGTATGCAAAAAAATCAAGCTATATAAAATAAAATATTGAAAGGAACCAGAGAGATAGAGATAGCAAGCTACATGCCTTGCAGTGATTGACTCAAACATGAGCTCTTGCAACCCATAATGTCCCCCAAGACCCACCAGAAGTAATTCATGATTATAGAGCCATGAGCACTGGGTGTGACCCTAAAATGAAGCAAAATAAAATTAAAAGAGGTCGTTTGATTGCAAATGTAGGAAAACCTAATGTCCAATGAGACCCAGACATATTAGGAATATCAATATACTTTACATTATTAATACAAATTTCAATTTACCCTTAAAATGCTCTCATATAAACACTCAGAAAAATGACCATACATTTTAGTACTTATGGCTGAATTCAGTTAACACATAAAATTAGGCATTTCAGATCACAGAACTGGTAGTACAGTGATACTGGTGGGAGGCAAAAAGATGAGGGAAAACTGATGACAGATATAAAATAAAAAAACTGACAAAAATATGAAATATAAACTACATGTGGTAAATATAGTTCTCTGACAAGATAGAGAAATGTTCCCTGTTTAATTCAAAGACTGGCATTAACCTAAAACAATTCAAAGACTGGCATTAACCTAAAACGAGTGTTAATTTTCCTCCTAAGTTAGCAGAGAAACATTTTGAATAGGGATTACTTTAGAATTTCAATATTTGAACATAAGAATGAGTTATCTAGCGATGATGGTGCATGCTGGAAAAAAGGACAGTCAAAGAGAAAGGGACACATTATCTCTTCTGAGGTTTGTTAATCCTTGTAAACTAGATTGTACTAGATAAAAAGTAACACCTAGTAAATTTAGTATAGCATCTACCACTTTTTAGTCTCCTGTAGTGCTGCATCTAAAAGTACACAAATATGGTCTAATATGTGTTCTAAATGTACTTGGAGTCATTTTTTAGCTGAGGAAATTTGAAAATATGTTTTGTTTCTTTTTCATTCTTCATAAGGTTACATATTTTCTCTTCAAAAATGATGAGTTGAAATTTTGGTAAAATTGTAAAATGTTAAGATGCTTGGTCCTTACTCACATAAATGGTGAGATTCCATTAAAAGTATTAGGCAATAATACTTACAACAAATGCTATTGCTCTGGGATTACTGTAAAGGATGGACTAATTTTACCTGAAAAGTAAATTTCTTAAATGCTACCTTTTTTCTTATTAACTATGCTTTTAAGAAAACTTGAAAACCACAGGGGAAAATATCCATTTATTCCAGTACAGTCAGGGTCTAATATAAAAAGAATAAAATAAAAAAAACAAATTTCAATACAAGTCCTTGAACTGAAACTTATTCAAAAGATGATAGAGAGGCAAAAGGCATCAGATTAGAGTGACTTTCTTCATGCTGGTATTTTTCCCTTGGATACTTTTACTTTGGCTCAATCTTTTACCCTCTTCTTCCACTTGCCCAACTCTAGAAAATCATCCACAAAAAGAAGTCTTGAACTAAGTGGTCTTTTTTAAAGGTATTTTCTTCAAGTACGGCTTTCTCTGTCACATTTTCAGTTTTCTCACCATAGAATAAAATAGACCAAAGACAAGCCTGAAAAAAAAGTTTCTACCACCTGAAAGCAGAGAATATTCATGATAGTAACTAGTTTAAGAAAACACATCCAGTATTCCTAGTTGTGCTTACTTTGTAATTCTCAAGTTCCACCCATTTCTCTGTCCCAACTTGATGTCAAGTCAAAAAGAAAGACATTAGAGAGATCAGAGAGATAGTACGATGAGTAAGGTGCTTGCTTCGAATGCAACCTATCCAGGATCAATCCCTGGCATCCCATATGATCTTCCAAGAACTACCAGGAGTAAATGCTGAGCTTATAGCTAGGAGTAATTGCTGATGATCAACCCGAGCATCACCAAGTTGCCCCAAAACAATAAAAAAAAATCTTCCTCAAAAGTAAAAGCACTAGAGTATAGCAATCAAGATTATGGCCGTCATTGCTCATTTTAGGAACTGAATTGAAGAGACAAGTATCTTACTGCACACCTACTATGTGTCGAGCCCTTTTTGGCATGATGGTAGAATAGGAAGTAGAAAGCTTTCTGCTATCTATAGGTAGAGATAGCAAAAAGAAGTTCCTCTACTTACCTAGCAGCAACAACAGAGCTAGAGTACTGGCCACTTATTAGACTGAAACATCAGCTACTAGACTTGGATAATTCAATTGTCTCAATTTCCTTATTCATATTTAGCTTTTTATTTCTCTCTCATGAAAGTAGAAATCTAAATCAAAGTGCTTCGTAAACTTAGAGAGCTCTTTGTATCATACCAAAGATGTCAAATGTCTTGTTTTTGTTTTACAAATGCATCCAATAAGGTTTTTTGATGCTAAATCTGATAGGTATGTGGAGATATAATTGCCGAAAAAAATAAAAAATTTCTTTCATGTTTTGGTAATAAAAGAAAAACAGAATAAAAAATAATTAAAAATAGAGAAGACCTGATAAATTAGCATTTGAGTGAGAAAATCAAGCAGTGAGAAATAAGCATGTAAGATAATAAACATTGTAGATATCAGAAGGAATGAAGTTCTTATAACTGGAGCTTAGTGAAATGAAGGAGGATTAGAAGATATGACAGAAAGATGCTGGAGGGGAAGTAGGCAGATTACATAAAGCTGCTAAGGCATGGGTTTTTACTCAAAGGGGATGATAGAAAGCCCCTGGAAATTTTGCACTCAGTTTGGCCCGACCTAACATATATGAATTAATGTGATCAGAATTGTGTAAAGAAAGTATGAAAACAGGATTCAGTTTCTGTCACAATAATCCAGAGAGCGGTGATAGTGGATTGAACCACAGTAGCAACAATAAAGAGAATGGGTGTTAAAAAAAAATGAATACATACTTAGAGAGGGTCAAAAAGACAGGATTTGTGGATGGGTTAAATGTAAGATGTGAGAGGAATTAAAGTATCAAATTAGATTCCATGTTTATTGGCCTGAACAGCTAGAAGAATGATATTGTCCTTAAATAAATCCTATTTCACCAAATTAGTTGCTTTGGAGTAAATGGTGCCCCACTTCCAAATTAAGAAATCCCAACTCTCAGTGTGACCAAATTTGAATCCCGAGATTCTCTGAGGGTTAAGCAAGGTTAAATCAAATCTTTAGGACAGTTTAAATCAAGTCTTTAGGACAGGGTGCTGATGCCACAAAGTAATCATATGAGGAAGCAATCCAGAGAGCTCAGTCACTGCATACACACAGAGAAGAAACAGGTGTGTACACAGGGAAAACACTGCCTTCAACAAACCTGGATGAGAGCTTTTACCAGACACTCCCTTTTCTGGCATCTTTACATTAGACTTCTAGCTCTCAAACTGAGAAAATTCATTTCTGTTTAAGCCATACGGTCTGTGCTGTTTTGTTATGGCAGTCCAAGATGACTATAATTTGACTTTGCCTAATCACTTACTAATTGAAATTTTTAGGCTGCAAAAAGGCAAAGCTATCATCAAGGATGCTTCACTTCCTTTTGCTGCTGTTGACAAATGTGCAAAATAGTAAACCTTCGTAGAGAAGATGTAAGGATAAAAAAATAGCTGGGGTCAAACTGATAGCACAATGAGTGAAGTACTTATCTTGCATAGTCCCCCTGGACCCAATAACAAGCACCATATATGGCCCACCAAGTATGACCAGGAGTGATCGCTGAGTACTACAGAGCCAGAAGTGATTACTACAGCTTCTGAGTCTTCTCTCTCTTTCTCTTTCTCTCTCTTTCTCTCTCTTTCTCTCTCTCTCTCTCTCTCTCTCACACACACACACACACACACACACCACTCATATACTCATATACTTATATATAAAACAAGATAAACAATAAGAAGAGTACCAGGCAAGTTATCAATAAATACCAGTAGTACTTTAATAGTAGTATTGATGGTAATTATAACTATAGCTATTACTGCTATTTTATACATTATTTAAATAATTCTCTGATCTCTAGAAAGAAATCAAACAAATTAGATTCAGTTTATGTATTTAAAATTATAATGCTCAGATTTAGTCAAAGGTAAAATGCTTTCTAGGAGTAAAGATAAAGAAGCATTTGTATGTCTTCCTACCTACTTGATATTTATTAAGTTTGAGACTTAAGGTAGCCAAAATTTATCATTTAACTTTTCCCCTTGTGATGGCTATTGAGATCCTGTATTACAGTATTCACTCAATGCTTATTAAACCCTGAGCTCTCATACCAAAAGTCATTTGATGCAGTTCAGGTCATCTCCAGCCATATGAATCTTAATTTCCATCCCCATTGCACCGGACTGAATGTACTGAGTACTCCACATTCCTTTCTCTGGCTTCTAGCTTTTACCATGACCTACTAGTAGCTTTAAAGATTTGAAACTGAAGAGGACCACTGGGGACAGGAAATCAAATGAAGTGGTTCCCAGTGCTCAGTCCATCAGACAGTCACCTTCCTCTGAAAGAGGAACATAATTGCAGAGACAAAGAAGGGACTTCAAGAAAGCCTCTCCACTTAGAAATACTGATGCTGCAGAAAACTAACAATAAGCTTTACCAGCACGACCCTCTCAGCTCACTACCTTTCCCACTTTCCTAGCTCTCTTACAAAGGCTGAAAACATTTAAGTACAAATTTATTAAAAGTAATAGATGGAGGAGAAATGAGATTACTGAGTTTATTTTCAAAGAATCTATTATAAAACTATACATATAGCAAAGTTAAAAATGAAAAATTTAAATTTTAAAAATTTTTAAATTTTAAACAAGGAATTGTTTTTATCTCAAAAAGTCTCTCACTATTTTCATTTTTGGTTTCAGTGTTTCATGCATAACAGGATATATCTGTATTTTTCTAAACATATCCAGAACTATCTCAGTTAATAAAAATAAATCTACATCTATGTAATATAAAATTCATGATGGACTCTTCCATTTGTAAAGTTAAAATGTAAAAAAGTATAAATGTATGTGTGTACACATTCATATATTTGACCTTAAGAAATGTTTGGAATGGACTGAGGTAGAAGAGGAGTCTGTTTGACTGTGCTCAGAAGAACATCTCAAAGTAAATGAACCCCACCGCCAAGAACTGAAGCTGTAGGGGGCATCTGTTTGGCAGTGCCCTGGTCAATGGTTTGAAACTTAAAATGAGAAAATCCCCAGATTGAGCTCAGTAGTGTGAGACCAGCAAGAGCAGTCACTCTACTTCACTCCATAGTTGTGCATATCTTCCAGCCAAAAAACTGTACCACAACACTTAATAGGAGTACCGTACATTAAATTTCACAATGGGAAAACTATAGAGAAACCCATCATCCCTTGTGACTGAAGAAGATAGTTCTGAAGACACACCCAACACCTACCACCTTCATAACATTTCTGATCAGGACATTAGAGAGGAAATATTATGAATGGTCACAAAATTATAGAAAGGATGAAATGGACAGCCCAGAAGACTCAAGAGGATATGAGAGGAGAAATGAAAAAACTTTAAACAGAAATATCAGGGCTGAAAAACATGGTAGGTGAAATGAAACCTTACTGGAAAACCTCACCAACACAGTAACAAATGCTGAGGACAGAATTAGTGAATAAGCAAATCAGAAAAAAAGAAAGTATAAGACATTTTTATAAAAACAATAAATTTCCATGAGTTTGTACTAAGAAGTAGATTTTTAAATGTGTATATGATATAAACAAATAAAAGCTACAAAACAAAAGTAGATAAATTCAACCATCTCAAAAGTAAAAATTTATGCTCATAAAAATGTGCTTTACCTGGGACCAGAGAGATAACGCAGAGGTGGGGGCCTTTGCTTTGCTGTGCATGACCCAGTATAGACCCGGGTTGGATTCCCAGCATCGCATATGGTCTCCTAGCCTGCTAGGAACGATTTATGAGTGCAGACCCAGGCGTAATCCCTGAGCACAACTGGGTGTGGCACCGAAACCAAAATAAATAAATACACTTTAAAAAAATGCTTTACACTAAAGAAATTATAAAGCATAAACTGGCAATGTATAATTTGTAAAAATATATCTCCTAACACACTTACTTGGTGAGCTAGGATATATAAAGAACACTTAGAACTCAATAAGATAAAGCAACAAAAAAAACCCTATTTGCACAAATACACAAAACAATTTGAAAAGATACTTAATCAAATAAAATATATAATTATCAATAATAACAAATCTACAATAATCAGAGAAAAGAAAATTAAAATTATAATAAAATGCTGTCCATATTAGGTAGTAGCTAAAATCAAAATGAGAAAACAACTCATAAAAATGTAAAATGTAGACCAATTGGAATTCTTTTTTTGTTTGTTTTGTTTTGTTCGGGCCACACCCGTTTGATTCTCAGGGATTACTCCTGGCTAAGCACTCAGAAATTGCCCCTGGCTTGGGGAGATCATATGGGACGCTGGGGGATCGAACCGCAGTCCTTCCTTGGCTAGCACTTGCAAGGCAGACATCTTACCTCTAGCACCACCTTGCTGGCCCCCCAATTGGAATTCTTAATCATTGTAGTGATAATGTTGAAGTTCCTAAAAAGTTAGTCTCAGAATGACTACACAACCCAGCAATCTGATTCCTAGATATTTATGAGGAAAAATAAAAGATATTTCCAACAAAGTTTTAAATGGAATGACAATAGCAGTATTTTCTTTATAATAATAGACATCTGAAAACATCCCAAATACTATCACTTTGTAAAAGATAAATAGATTGATAGTCATAGAATGTAACCCTACTGAATTATAAAAATAAATGAACAACACATACAATAGCATTGATGGTTCCTCTATGCACTGTACTATCTAAAAGAGGTCAGATATAAAAGGTAAAATATATTAATCCATCTATATGTCATTATAGAAAAAAATTCTAAAGGTAGAAAATAGATTAGTGGTTTCTAGGAGCTGTGTATTAATGAAAATAAAGCATACAAAGGTCCACAAAGAAACTTTGGACATGAGGAAGAAAGATATTTTGGGGGGTGGGAGCCTCATCTGGTAGCTCTCAAGTCTTACTCTTGGTTCTATGCTCAGGGAACATTCCTGGGAGTTAGGGTGACCATGTAGGTACTAGATGTCAAACCCAGGGCATCCACATACAAAGTAACAGGTATCTCTCCGACCCCAAAAGTGTTCCATTTCTCAATCACTATGATTACACTTATTGCACAAAATTATAAAACACTCAATGAATTATATTATTAAAATAAGTGACAAAATTTTACTTTTATCTAAAGGAAAAAAGTTTCTTTAAAAAAATTAAATAAAAGATATAATTAAAGGGATAAAGTGGGGCCGGGAGAGATAGCATGGAGACCAGGCATCTGTCCTTCCTGTGTAGAAGGACGTTGGCTCAGAACCCGGCATCCCATATGGTCCCCCGTGCCCACCAGGGACGATCTCCGAGCATAGAGCCAGGAACACCCTCCGAGTGCCGTTCAGGAGTGACCCAAAAGAAGCAAAAACAAATCAAATCAAATAACAAAAACTAAAACAAAACAAAACGAACAAACAAAAGAAACTAACAAGAATAAAAAAAGAAAAGAAAAAAGAAAAATAAACAAAGAAAAAAGGAGAAAGTGATACAGGAGATCACTTTACATTTGGGGAGAAACAGGATAAGAGGTAGTGTTATATAGGTCTATACTTATGATGAAAGTATAGGCTTCCCCATTGTCTTTTGAGATTTCCTTGTGAGGTGTGGGGTCCAGGCAGGGAGGTCTTGGGTAGAGTTCTTGCATTGGGGGTCCTTTGGAGCAAGTTCCGGTATCAAGTCACAGTCCACACAGTCCACATTAGGGAGAGGTGATTAGGAGGGCCACACTGCATGAGTCTGTCAGGGTGTTGGATGTATTTTCTTGCTGGGAATAAGGTGAGAGCTTGAGTGGGTATCTCTTTACTTGGGTAGTGGGTACTGGTTCTTTGGGGTAGGAGGTCTGTCTTGATGCCTAATGGATTAAGAACTGAGGGTGAAGAGTTATAGTGTGGTGGGGATATCAGGGGTGGGATTGAGGGGTGAAGGAATAGTCGGATTTCTGGGAGAGGGAGAGGTGATAGTATATGGGAGGGGTTATATAGGGTAAAGATATGGGTTGTTTGTGGTTTAGGTTTGTCCCTTAAGGAGAATTCCTATCTCTGTGTGCTCCTGCACACATATAAACATATAGAAGTTAGCTTAGGTGTATATTAATGTAGAGAGGTGTGGAGTGCAAGAGGTGCGCTGAGTACTAAGTATAGAGCTTGTAAGGAAAGGAAACTAATAGATCAACTTTTGGGTATATATAGGTTTCGTGTCTCGAGTACTGACCATTGTGTTAGTGAGGTCTATCTATATAGGTGTTTACCCTTCTCAGTTTTGTCCACAGCACCCTATATGTCAGCTTTCCTTTCCTATAGAGGAGGTAACCATGTGGTTTTTATTTGACATAGATTGAGTTGCTGATAGTGAGGAGGAGAAGGTGGAAGAAGAGGGAGACTAGAAGAGAGAATAGTAAAAACAAAACAAACCAACAATCTAACACCACCAACAACAAAAATACGATGTAATGAGAAGAGAGGATATAAGAGCAAGGGCATGTTAGTTTGGTTGAAAGGGTTCGATGCTTGGGCCCTGTGGTAAAAATCTGTAGGTCTCGGTTGTTGCTTCAGTGATCAGGCTAGTCATGTGCTTCAGGTCCTAAAAAAAAGGCATAATCTAAAGATAAAGGGTATGTTAAAGAGTTTTATCCGGCCATTTTCATGATTCAAGCAGAGTATGGTGCCTTGTGTGACTGAGCACCAAGGTACCACCATAGGATGTTCATATTTTGTATCCAGGAACCCTTTGTGCCACCGTGGGAAAGCTCACAGACACGACGGGGGGGTGGGGGGGCAAAGGAAGGTCCCCTGGCGAGTGCCACTGGAGAAACCTCACTGACAAAACTTTACTTTTAAAAACATACAAACTAAGAGACTGTAAGTGACACTGAAATCTAAGGATTAAATCAAATGGGTTAAGATCCTGTGTTACAACCATATGGCTATATGAAGGTCTGCTCAGAGTTTCCCACCTAGCTTTTGGCACTCCAGGTGACTTCAGAATTTGCATGATAAAATAAACTCAGAAAGACATTATTATACTGATACATACAAATACGTAAACTAGAAAAATGCAAAAAACATATCAAAAGAGCAAAAGTGGTTGTCACTAAATAATAAGATTTGAGAATGTTTTTCTTTTGCTTTCAGATTTTTCCAATTTTATTTTTATAATGATTATGTAGATATTCTTATAATAAAATTTAATTTTTAAAAGAAAATAGGTCAAAATACAAATGATCAATATATAAAAATATACGCAACAAACACGTTTTAATTCTCAAAGAATTCTTAAAATTATTAAGAAAATATTGAGAATTCAGAGAATTATAAATAAATAATTGGAAATAAAAGCAAAATGTTATAGTCGTGTGTTATAGTCATGGGTAACCTCACCAATAACTAAATAAATGCAAATTGAAATATTCTACACTGGCAATTTTAAAAGCTTTATGATTTAAATTGTTAGAGCAGTTGTGAAAATAGGCACCACCTTTGGTCCTGGATCGGCTGCTTGCAAGGCAAATGCCGCTGTGCTATCTCTCCGGGCCTCTGTACATCAAAATTGTAAATGTGAATGTCTAATAACTGCAATTCCACTTCTAGGAATTTGCGTTAAGAACAAGCAAATTTGGGGCCGGAGAGATAGCATGGAGGTAAGGCATTTGCCTTTCATGCAGGAGGTCCATCGGTTCGAATCCCGGCGTCCCATATGGTCCCCCGTGCCTGCCAGGAGCAATTTCTGAGCCTGGAGCCAGGAATAACCCCTGAGCACTGCCGGGTGTGACCCCAAAACCACAAAAAAAAAAAAAAAAGGAACAAGCAAATTTGAAACATAGTCAGAAAGATTATATAATAAAGCTGTTTAGATAACATTCTTTTGTAATTCAAAAAGATTAAAACAGTCCAAATTTCCATCAATGAGTTATTTGTTAAAAACAAACCGTACTTTGTGTCTGAAAAGTAAGAAAGGTAACTGCAGGTCCTGAGATATGTTTACTGTCCATCTAACAAGTAAAGAAAAGCAAATTGTGTGACAATGTAGATAGCCTCTTCTCTTGTGCTTAAAAAAGATAGTAAGACAACTTTGGGGAAGCAACAGGAGGGAGCCATACCTGGTGGTATTGAGGGGTTACTCTTGGCTTTGCATTCAAAAATTATTACTGGTGAACTTGTAAAACCATAAAGGTACCGAAAATCAAACTCAGGTAGACTAATACAAGACAAAAACACTTTACTTGTACAGTCACTCCAGCTCCAACTGTAGACAGCTTCAAGTGCACATCTAAAAACTACTTAAAGTAAAAAAATAAAATGGTTGGATGTGATAGCCCTAAATAGAGAAACTGTAGTGTATATTTTATACTGTTTCCAATTTTACCTCTTCTTATATTAGCTTTATATCTATTTATTTATCCCTAAATAAAGCATAGTACCCTGGTTTCTTACTTGATTAAATGTAATAATATATGTCCAGTTCATCTCAGAAGGTTATTGTAAATACTAAATGAGAAAATGCAGATGCATGGAAGTGATCAGCAAGTTTTAAAGTTTTAAACTGCATAAAACTTACATATTACTGCCAATCAAAAATTATTATGTTTTAGCTACAGGAAATTATTTTGATTCAAAAATGATGATGGACAGAACTAGGAAAAATTTAATGTAGGGGAAAACCATAAGTGATAAATCAAAGCTGAGAAGAATTGCTATAAAATGAATTTAGTGGACTAAGACTTCATTTGGTTTTAAGGTCAGAGTACAAAAAATTTTAAGTCAATGAAAAGATCCAGAAAAAAGCACTTTTTTCTGTTCTAGGTTTAAAAATCTTAATCCTATACAATACTTTTGAGATCGTTAAAAATTAAAATTAAAACTCATAAGAGATGCCACAGGCACTTAATAATTAAAGAAGAGTCAGTTGATGCCAAGGTGATTCAAAGAGAAATATGTTCCCTCTGTGCTGAGTGAATTTTAAACAGGTGTTTGCAGGTATCAATAAAGCTAATATTAAGGAGAAATAGAAAAACAACTAGACCTGTGAGTATTCAGCAGAGACTAAAATAGCAATAAACTTACCCCCTACACTCACTATTAAAAACTCATTAGCTCCCAGCTGTTCATCTATTAGGTTGAAAAAAAAAAAGGAAAAGTGCATGCCCTCCCTGTCACACATTTATACTACAGGTTTACACTCATGAAAGAAAGAGGGAGGGACAACAAGAAGAAGATAAGAATCATAATTATATCGCCAGCCTGTGGAGAAAGCTGTGCTAAGTATAATAAACCTCTCAGCATTAAAGTCAGATGAATGTCCAAGGTCTGACACAGAAAGAGAGAAGGAAGAGCAGACGGTGGAGAGTGCCCAGCAGTGTCTTGAGACTTGTCCTTGAACCACTTAGAGAAAGAAGCCCCAGGACTTGCTCACCAGGTCACATTTAATCTGCACTACAAGTAACAACAACTGCAAATAAAGCCCTTCATCAAGTTACTTGCAGTGCATATAATCCTTGACTACAACATTAAAAACAAAAGAGGGCATAAGGAGCACCTGACAATTTTGATGCAATCTGTGCACAAATTACTATTTTCCTGAACATGATGAAATGAAGCTACTCATTCCATGACAGAACTACAAAAATTCTAGGCCTAGACTTGCACATTTCAGAAATATAAGGCTAACCTTAGGTCTAGGGTTTTTGTTTTTTACGTAGTAGGTTTAGCCCTTCTAAAGAGTTTATTTCCAATTAAAATAGAAAGCACCTGTCATAATTCTAATACTGTAGTGCAAGTGTTACCCAGAGTGACCAATATCACTTCCTGAGGAACCCTGGAATATTCTAGGGAAGTGGAAGTAGCCTCATGAGGGCAAAGATTTTGCTTTTCTGTTCCGTTTACAGTCTACCTTGGACTAACTGTTGAGTGTGTGTGCCTGCTAACAAAAATTATCCATCGAGTAAATCAACTGCTTCTCAACAGGTAACAGATGAAAGCATATGCTCAACCAATAGCCATAAACACCAATGAAACCATGGAAACACTTCTCCTCTAAAATTAGAATATAATTTATTGGCCAAAAATATGTTCAAAAAGAAATGCCAAACAGAAATAGGGCCCAAATAGCTGCAAAAAGAGCAATCTGCTAGCAATTCTACAACACCAAAACAAAGAAGACATAAAAATGGAATTAAGCACAGGATCTCTCTGTGTTTAATGATACCACACTGAGAAAATTCACCAGACACCAATCACAATCTCCTAAAAATTCAACACTGTGAAATAAGAACTTATACCAATTTCAAAGTAAGGAGCAGTGCCCGATGGAGTAAATGTGGATGGCACGGGCCCAGAAGCCCCCACCTTCAACCTCTGCTATTTAATAGGCCCAGCACTACATATCTTAAACCTCTGCCTGCTATTCTAGGTAGGTCAATCTTCTGGCTGATAATCCTAAAGTTTTTTCAGAACTAATGTAGGCAGATTACCCTCCTTTCCAGCTAGGCTCAACAGCATCCATGCTCAACCTCCATAATTTCAATGGAAATAGTGTCAATTTTCCTAAGGTGCGCAACTACAAATGTGGTCATGTGTCATGTCGACATCAAATTTCATTGTGCTCATAAATACATGTTCACGACTTTCATTATTAAAAAAAAATCAATAAAAATTCTGAGCAGCAGAATATCAGCAACTGAAGAAAAGAGCATGGCACTCCAAGACAAGGTAGAAGAAACCACTAGAAAACAACTGAAGGTGGAAAATAGTCTGAGAAGAAATGATCAGAGAACTAGGATGAGTTCAAGAAAAAAATATAAAAGCCATCAGAGTTCTTGAAAAATTGAGAGGCAAATTCGATGATGAAACAACAGTGAAAGTCATCAATAAGAACTTCCCAGAGATGAGAAGTACAGGCACCAAGAACCAAGATGCCCAAAAGTTACAAGCAAAAATAGATTTAAATAGGGCCCGGAGAGATAGCACAGCATCGTTTGCCTTGCAAGCAGCCGATCCAGGACCAAAGGTAGTTGGTTGGAATCCCGGTGTCCCATATGGTCCCCCGTGCCTGCCAGGAGCTATTTCTGAGCAGACAGCCAGGAGTAACCCCTGAGTGACCCCCCCCCAAAAAAAAACAAAAAAAATAGATTTAAATAGATAAATTCCAAATCAAATAGTATTTAAAATTTCAAAAGACAGAGAAAGTAAGAATACTGACAAAAGAGTCTGCACCATGGTCAGATCACCAAGCAGTTGCAAAGGCCTTATCTTCCCTAGCAGTGGAGACAGTACTGGTTTCAGGCTCCACCCAAAAACAAAAACCCAGGAGCAGCTGTATTCACTGGTGAGTTATTTAAAACCTATAAAGACCAACTGCCGAGCCTTTTCAGGGTCTTCCAGGAAAGTGAAGAAATAGAAACATGCCCGGTTCCTATGAAGCAGACATCACCTAATAAAAATTCAAACAGAGACACCACACAAAGAAATACAAGCTGATATCCTTGATGAAGACAGATGCAAAGATCCTCAACAAAATACAAGAAAATAGGGGCCGTAGAGATATCATGGAGGTAAGGCGTTTGCCTTTCATGCAGAAGGTCATTTGTTTGAACCCCGGCATCCCATATGATCCCCCAAGCCTGCCAGGAAGCAGGCTGAGCCTGGAGCCAGGAGTAACCCCTGAGCACTGCCGGGTGTGACCCAAAAACCAATAAAAATAATACTAGAAAATAGAACCCAACAATTTATACAAAGATGAGCCATGACCAAAGGAGTTTCATCCTTTGGTCAAGGATAATTTAACATATGCAATTCAATCAATGAAATACACCATATAAGTAAAAGAAAATATATGAATCATATGATTATATTCATATATATCAATAGATATAATCATATCTATTTGTTACCCCTCCCTCAAAGCCATATGCTAATCTCACCTGAATGATGAGACCCACCCACAGCTGGGAGGTAATTAAGGGGTTGCCTGGGGGAGCGAGAGAATGATACAGGAAGGATGCTTGGAGTGTAGCTGATGGATACTGCTTAATAAAGTTGGCTTAGAGGCCATGTGAGAAATATAAACATGGTTATAGGGCCTAGTAATAAAGCTGAATATCTTCTGCAACTTCACTTGACTGACTGTGGATCATTCCTTCACCGTCACTCTGCACCTACAGACCTGCCAGTTGAAGAGGATGCAGGTGCCCAGCCGAGCGGAGAAAGGCCTCACTATCAACCACACCACTTTATAATTAATAATTAATGCAACATCTATTGATTTTGCATCACATTTCTCACAACTTCTCTGCATTTGAAAAGATCCAACATTCATTCATTATAAAAAACCATCAACAAAATGAGAATTAAAGGATTCCCCCCTCAACATAGTAAGAGCCATTTACCAGAAGCCCAGCAAATATTATACTAATTAGGAAATATATCAAGGTCTTTTGTCCAATATAAGACATAAAACAAGGCATCCACTTTCACTTATTCTAATTTCATCATAGTACTAGAAGTAATTGCCATATCAATTAAGCAAGAACTCTTAAAACACAACTATGTTATCCAGCAGGGCTGTGTTGGGAACAGAGTAGAATAGGATGGGTTGTAAGCATTAAAATGAGAGTGTTGGAAGGTCTTTTTATACCAAAACAGAAATATTAGCATTGTTATAAACCATGTTAACATTATAATAAAAATTTAAAAAATATATACAATAAATTTAGGTAATTTTTAACTGAAGAAAATCAGTTAAGAGAAGGTGAAACTCTTGAATGGAGGGTCAAAAAAAGGTAAATGTCTTGGTAAATACTATCTCTTTTCACCTTTAAAATTTCAAAACTATGATATATAAAATGAAATAATATGAAGTCACAAGAAAGATGAAATCATGCAATTTTCTAAAATCTGGATAAAACTGGAGTATCTTATTTTTGGTGAAGTAAGTAAGAATAGCAAAGACAAATGTTCTCTTTAACTTGTAATATATAGAATAACATGTAAATAAAAAAATGGTAAATAAAAAAAGATGGGCAAAAAAGGGGCTAAAGATTATAGAAACAAAAATGCTAAGAGAGATGGAGAGGAGATCAAGAGGAAGTCTAGAAGTTATACTTTGAGTTAAAAGTCCAGAGCATTGGGTCCCACTGTGGTGGAAAGGCAAAGCATCTGTATGTAACTAAAAGAGTAGCCCCAACACTACTGTAAGCATGTAAGCATGGCTCCCAAATTACAACATTCAAACCTGAAAATCTGTCAGTGTGAAGCCTATAACAATGGCATAGGAAAAATACAAATGGCAGCAATCAATGGACCTGCAAGCTTGCAGCAAAACTGGGAAATTATGATCCAGAAGATGTGAAACTTCTGACTTTATCTCTGTTATACCACCTCAATACTACTAAAAAATACCAATCTCAGGCACTCTATTTCAATCAGCTTTGTCTCGTTGTCATCCAGGTCCCCTTCATAACAGCAACTGATTTTCATTTAAAATTATTTATGGCAAACTATCATTGCATGCATGACTTAGTTGGAAGTTAAGGGAGATGTTTGGATGGAGACTCACAGGGATATCCATGAAATAGTAAGGAATATGGTAAAAAAAATTCAAAACAAAAATCATTAACCTGTAATCATCTCTTAACTCTGGACTTATCCCTGGCTACACAGCCTAGAAAATGGCTTCATGCTAACTATCTAACTTTACAGTGGCCATAGTGGTTCAGCTCTATATATAATGCAAGTATTGTGGGTTGAATTGCATCTCAAAAAATATGCTGAAGTCTCAGTATCTCTGAATATTACTATGTTTGGAAGTTAGATCTTTGTAGATGCAATGAAATTAAAATAATATAACTAGTGCCATCCAAAAAGGGAAAGGTTATATGATAAGTGTGTATTAATGGAGGCAGATAATGAAATGCAGTATCACAGGGCAAGGAATCCCTGGTGTCACCAGAAGCTAGAAGACACAGAGAAGAATCCTCATCTGGAGACTTCAAGAGGAACATGCCCCAATCTTCACTGTATTTGTATTTCTAGCATCCAGAATTAGGATAGAGCTGTCTTAAGCTTTCCAGTCTGTAGTCCTTTATTATGGCAATTCAAGGAAACTAGTACAACATAGGACCATATTTCTGCTTGGAACACAGCATTACTTCAATGAGAGCAAGAGAGAAAGCAGTATGTAGGAGAAAAATAATAATAAAGCTTTGTTTCCATCAGAAGGACCATATCTTGCCTTGCTTTTTGGATTAAGCAGGAAATTTAAGCTTAAAAGGCAATAATGTAATGAGATAAGATACCATTTAAATTAAATTAGCCATCATAACCTAATCCAGCATGAAAAATATGGTAGCCCTATCTCTATTGGAGGGACCAATAAGGAAGATCACTGACCTTGTAGTTATGATATCTATATTAATTAATTAACTAATTAATTAATGCACTGATAATCATTTCTCTCTTAAATTAAGGAAGGTTTGTGGAAGTAACAACTAAAATATATAATGTGGTATTTTCATTCTAATTTTGTTCTATATACTTATTTTCAAAATATGGCATGAGTATTTTTAAGGTATTTCCTGCAGTAGGAATGCAATAAACTTGACAAATTCATCTGAGGTAGGCTGTTAGGTAGAGGACCCCTTGAGTGTCAGTTTCAGGCCATAAAACCAAAGCATAGAGAGCAAGATTCAATCTGAAGAGTAATCAATCTCCTATCAGATCAGCCAGCTCAAAAGGAAAGCCAGAACCTAGCCACAGTTCATGCACAGGAAGGAGGTATGCCCAGATAAGACTAAGAAAATGAAGAAATCACCAGAGCTAAAAATCCTTCTTGACAACTCCTTAGCAACACCTTTTAAGCCAAGATGAAGCAGCTTGGAAAAGACAGATACATATATAATCAACTTCCCAATACATCTTGGGCACTTTATTTGGGTGCATAATCTCTTTTGCTTTATGGTATTTTCTCTCTCTCTATCGCATCTTTTTTTCCACTTATGGCTTCTCTCCTCTCTTGGATCCCCTCTCTCTTTTTCTCTCTCCCCCTAGCTCTTTTCTTCCCTTCCTCCCTCCCTCCTCTTCCTCTTTCTTACCCTCTCCCTCCATAGCTTGCCATCTCTTGAAGTCCTTTTTTCTTTTTTCTTTACCACTTTTGGGGGGTTGTTTTAGGGCCACACTCATTGATGCTCAGGGGTTACTCCTGGCTATGCACTCAGAAATCGCTCCTGGCTTGGGGGGACTATATGGGATACCGGGAGATCAAACCGAGGTCCATCCTAGACTGCGCTTACAAGGCCTTGTCTCTAGCACCACCACTCCAGCCCCTTGAAGTCCTTTTCTGCAACAAACAAGGGATCTGGAATCCCAATGGATACTACAACAGATTTCTCCTATTCCTGGGAAGAACATTATTTTTCCTTAGCCTGAGAAACCATGGCTCCCCAAATATCAAGGTGGAAGGGATACACTCCTAGGCTGTGCAAAACAAGAGAACTGTGCAAAACCAGTGCAGCTTAGACATGAATGAGGCTAACACATAAAGGATTTTGGTGACTACACAGTACAAGAGTTTGTACAGACTTTTCTAGTCCAAACCTCCTCTAGCACACAAAGACCAATGCCAGCATCAACACACACACACACACACACACACACACACACACACACGAACTAAATATTTTTTTCAAATGCTTGAGCAACATTATTTCAACTTCAAAATATAATACATTCCAAAGATAATTCCCTCAAAGCTTTTTAAATATGATTGGGAAATTCAATAGATTTCTACTATCTCTGGCCTTCCTAATTTTAGTTAGTGAAAATCTTCTGACTTTCTAAATTGGTGTAAAGTTGTCCATGTCATTTAGTAATTATTGTTCTTGGTGCAATAATAATTTTCTTCTAAGATGTTTTTAAATGAACTAGATTAAAATACAGCCACTTGTGATCAAATGTATTCTGAAATATCTACAATTTTGCTTGCATTCCTAATGAAACTCAGACCTTTCATCTTAAATTCAAGCAGAATCTCAAACACTAAAATGAAATGAGTTTGATACTTTCATATCTCGATTAAATGGATAGTCATTTACGAACAGGTAAAAAATGCTTCCTCATTCTCTTCATTATCCTTGTACAGCTGTGCTACTGCTTCTGTGAGATCAAGGGGTTATATTGTCTCTTAATAATGGGATTACATTTTTTCTATATATCTGCTTTTATTATTCTTGACTTCTCCAAGTATCTCAACTTGACAGGCAAATTCAGGCAGTTAATCGCCCTATGATTTCAAAAAGTAGAAAACGACTTACCTAAATCCCACACTGGGAGACAGATCTTCAAATGAGATAGTCTGATCAAATCAGAAAAAGAAGATGGCCCACTGGCATGGCTTCAAGATTTACTGAACATAAAAGGAGAATGGACTATTGTTTCTAAATTCCACTAAGCAGCTTGCATAATTAACAGGATTTAGGGCCAATAACTGTACTCAGATGATTATCATTCAACTGAAAAACACCCTCCGTTATAATTGCTTGCTTGTAATTCATTTCAGGGTTTGGTTTTGCAGCAACTGTTTCAGATAAGCAATTCTATTTGGCTTTTCATAGCTAGGCAGTCCAATTTGGAGATCCAACTGCCACTTAAGCAGTGATTAGTCATATTACTAAAAGGTAAAAAATGAAATTTCAATTTTTACCTTATATATTAGCAGGAGGATATTAACAATATATGCCATGAACCTGTGCTCCTCCTGTCGCAGTGAGCTAAACTTCACAGAGAATAATAGTTATAATCTTTTTCCAAAAGAACATATGAGATTTTGAGCCAGTTTTTTTTTTTTAGGGGGAAAAAAAAGAAGCTGCCATTTTTATTGCTGTACTTGAGTTATAGATTTTAAAAACTGCATCCCGTATGCAAGTTTAATTCACTCTGTAACAATGAATCAAACGTAGGCACATAAAGAGAGATTCCAAATCAGATAAAGTGAAATTCAGAAAATGTCATCTCTTTACCTGCTGGTCTCTGTAATAACTCAAAATGTAGCCTTACTGTGTTTAATGGCATAATCAAAAAATGTGTCAAGACACTGGAATTGTGAAGCTGCTTCACTTACCCCCGTCCCCTATGACTCATTTAAAAGTGGGAAGGTTGTCAGAATCAATAGGACATAAACACCCTTTATTCCCTGAGGAGATGCTAGGATCCTGACCTGTGCAACCCTTTAGTTTTTCAAACTCCTCTCTTTGAAATAAAAGGTGTTCTTGCAATTTCTCTTTTCCCACCTCATGTAAGCATATGACAGTTTATTCTGTCTCTGCTGAAGATATAAAACTCATGCTATAAAGAATCACTGTCCATGGATACAGATAAAGGAATATGAAACCACGATGGGTTGTTTTTCCCTCTACTTACTTCCTCATTAACACAAGACGTTTATTTTTTCTGCTGTGTCTGTTTCCATGTCTTGCTTTGTAATTTTGAAAGCCGGGGGGGCCTATAAAGATCATGTATTTGTTTCATGGTAAATGGTAACCCTAGATAACTTTAAAGAGCCTTAGTTTCAATTAAGTAAAAATGCAAAATTGGGGTAGAGACGATAACTAAGGTCATGCAGAAGGATATACAATTTCTAGCACTAGACATTCCCCTGTGCATTGACTGAGCCATGAGTAGTTCCTGAACACCATCAGTTGTGCATATTCTCCCCCAATAAAGCAAAAGTATGGTCTACAGATAACTATCTCTGCCCAGGACCAACCAGTAGTTTGCTATTCCACATCCTACGTATTTTAATATCAATTCCTCATCCTTTCTTCACATCTCAAACTTTCATACTATAAGTTTCCCCCAAGAACTTTAAGTAGAAATACTTGATTTCCATGCTATATGTAGGAGAAAGTTATAGTACAAGTATAGTGTTATTTCTTTCAATTCTGATGACTTCTGCTAAAAAATATTTACAAGGGTTGTTGTACATATCTTTGGAGTTTTAAAACAAGTTATTAAAATGTTTTGGGTCTGTTTGAGCTTGATTTGGGATTCTTTGAAGTTCTTGTATTTGGATATATTTTCCATTATTTCTTCATCTATATTTGTTCTTGATATAGATATATGGGGATGTTAGGCTGTTTTTCTATATTCTGTTTCTTCTTTCCTATCTGCTGTTCTAGCTGTGTTGTTAGATCACACACACCCCAAAAAGGTGTTTCCCCCCAACTTATTCTTTCTTTTCATCAAGCTCTTTGACTTGTAAAAGTCCGCCTGGATCTCACTGGACCCTCCCCCCGATAGGCTGAATTTGTACTGGTAGAATAAAATAAAGTGTTAGTTTGGCTTGGTGTGTGGAGTGGTGCCAGGAGGCAAAAAGCCAACTGACTTCATGATTCTCTCCTCACTGGTTTAATTTATTAATTCTTTGTGGCTACCCTGTTTCAGACCTATTTACCTGGTATGGAAATATGGCACATGGGGTGATTTCACACTGAGTGTTTCCCACTGCCAGACTTTCAAACTCACCAGCTCTTTCAGCTGTTTCTTGTTGCTGTTAAGGCCCTTCACTGTATTTCTAAACTAAGGTATTTGATCTGTAAGTCCATTATTTCTGCATGAAGCTTTTTCATATTTTCTCACTCCTGGTTGTAAATCTCATTGCTTATTATTTCCTTATTTAATTTTCTTTTAACATTGTTATAGCTATTGTTCTCAAATCTCTGAGCAAGCTATCCATTTTTATTACATTTGGATTTTTTCCCTGGGTTTTTGTTTTGTTCCATCATTTGTAGAAAGCTCCTGTTTCCTTGTCTTAAATAAGGTTGACATTAACTTCTCTATGTTGAGCAAAACAGCTGTATTTCTTTGGCAGGTTATGCAGGTCTTAAATCAGAATGGCAGTCTATAGTGAGTAATCCTAGTTTTTTACCCTGATACTGTGGCATCAATTGCTTTATACACTGACACTTCAGCATATCTTTAAATGATTGGAACTCAAGTGCCAACACAAGGTGAATGCGTAGTCAGAAAGAAGCAGAGAAGTTGCTATTAAATGGTAATTTGAATTTCAGTCTCCCTGGGGGCTTCTAATGTCCAAATTGAGAAATTAAGATCTGCAATCAACCTCTGCCCTAGGCATTTTTCCCAGATGGCTTAAGATATTACTTATCCTTAAGTTGTAGTACAAGTCCTGCTTGTAAATTCTAACCTTTCATAGGATGGGGGGAAGGGGCCCGCAAATGTGTAACTGCATGTTTGGACCATGGTCAAGAAACAATATCAACAATAGTAATCAGCAAGTATCCAGAGAGAGAGATATAGGTGTAATGGGTAAGAGTTTTTCTCTATTACTATCCATTTTCAATTAGGTGTTGCTCTATGTGCTGAATAGAGGCAGGTAGGAATATAGTTTCACCAATGACCACAAAGACAACACAGCTCTTGATGAAAAGAGCTGTTCTTAGGCAAAGGTCACAGGTGCTGTTTGTGCAAATTCCAAGAAGCTTCAACAAGTACTTCACCCCACATTACCTGCTAAAACTTTTATATCTGAAAGTCACTGGCTCAAGTTCAATGGACACATCAGCCACATGAACAGCCTCATAACCTAGAGGATCACCAAGAGCAAGAGTATGGTGTATTTTCCCCTTCAGTCCTGGGTCCTTGGCTATTGTTTCCTGGCTATCTGGTTTCTACCTGCTTCTGCAGCACTCAGCCATCAAACTCTACTTGTCTGGGTCTCAGTTTTCTCCACATGAAAGTCCCTTTACCTTCAAGTATGCTACTCTCACTGATGAAATGCCCAAGGACCAGAGACCTAGAGATGAATATGACTCTATGAGTTTCAAAAGAACTGAATCTCAAAAAAATCATGTTCTCTTTCCTTTCTAGAGTCAAGGTGGAAAATAAACATCTTATAATCATTCCTCCCTTCTGCTCTCCAACTGCCTATCCCTGTGAAGACACATTGTTCTCTCAGCAATTTTGGTGCTTATTTCAGAGTCTACAGGTCTTTAACTTTATCAACTAGTTGAAAATATTAATATGAAGTCAGCTCACTGTAGTTACTCATCTAACATCTTGCCAAAAAAGCTATATAACATTTTTATAGTTAACATTTAAGCACAACTAAAACAAATAGTAAGAACAAACATTAACAAAAACATACAAGAAAAAAATTATCTACTGAAAGCCAAGTATAGATCTAATCAAAGCCTGGTTTCTGAATTATATATTTTCCAGTAGTGACATTATAACTAATTTCAAAAATCAAGTCCATGACTGTTTGTGTTATAATTGACTTACTAGCATTTAAATCATGTCTAAATGTGTTGTTAGAGTCATATGGAAAAGGACTACAGGCAACATTAAAAGCAAAAAAAATTTTTCTGGCATAAAGCATACCACTTTGGAGGTGGCATTTATGAAGGAATTGGATTTTTTGTTGCAATAAATATATAGAGTGTGCATCTGATGCTGTGTGAATACTAGAGTACAGCTCAAGCAACAAAATTCTAGTTACATCCCCATTGTTAATACAATCTATTCTACACTAATGGTGGAGTAAATCTGAGAATACTAACATGTTGTTAATGGAATTAAAATCCCTTTGATCTATAACCAGACCCTGACAACAAATCAAGTTCAAAGAGCTATGTCTCTGCTCACAGAATATTATATAACATATCATAGCAGAAAGAACTAGCGTGTGTCAATTTTATTTTTAGGTATTATTTTCTCAAACAGAAATGTTTTATTTTTAAACAGAAATGTTTTGACCAGATTTCTTTTGTTTGAAATTAGGAACATGGAATGATATTCTATAAGCTATTCTATCTATTCTATCTAATATTCTATCTATATTCTATGATATTCTATAAGCAGAAAATTGTGAAGATGTCTTTAGAAAATTGGAAAAATATATATGTATAATACATTAAAAACCTCAGCCCAACAAACTGTACAGTACTCTTATATTTCATCCCATATGACTGCCTACAATGCACTCTAGATATAAATAATAAAAATACACAATTAAGTAAGATTCATTCTTACTTCTTCATCTCTGATATTTAATTATCTGTAGTATCTCCTGTACCAAAAATCTGTCATGGTTGATTGCAAAATTGGCCAAAATTTCTTCCCCTCCTTTGTCAATACCTTTGTACTATGACTGTAGTCATAGTACCCTACCTATCAAGAGGTAGTGTTTTTAAGAGTTTGGAATGACAGCAAGATAATGACATACAGTTCCTGAATTCAGTTCTCTTCATGTAGAACAACTAACAGATATTCATCACTAATGCAATCCTAGACTTGTGTAAGATTACCACACCCACCAAAACCACATGGACTAAGACCACATTTGAAGGTAGGAGGATGATCCCACATTGACCACATTATATCATCCTACACACTACAGACCCAAGTTGAGCATTCCTTGAACTAAAAGTCCCTTTAACAATATCTATAGGTAGATATTTCTCCTGATATTCCCAGAGTTATGGGTTATTTCTTGGAAGTATCAACTCCACACTAGACCCACAGAATTGAAGAGAAATCTGGTTACCATTAGAAATTTGGTTACAACAGAGAATTATAAAGAGACATCAATAAACCAGCAAATTTTGGAAGACCAAGTTTCTATCTGCAGAGCAAATATTATATCAACCAAAGTTTCTGTTGAAATAAGTTGGTGGTACAGACTGAACAGAGAAATATAGGCAAAGTATATCTCCTGACCTATTATGACTATAGAGTCTGATAAGAATGCTTAAAAGGGAGTACTGTCTGATAAGTGAGAGGAAACTTGAGGGATACTGGTAGAGGTAGAGGTGGGATTGTGTTGGAATATTTATTCCTGAAACAGTAATAACAACTTTGTAAATCACAGAATCTTAATAATAATACACTTAGAAAAAATAATTTTGGATGCTTAAAAGCTAAACAACATTTGGGCAAATATTCCAGCAAGCAGAGCTAATCATTCACAAACTTAATGCTGAGCTAGGTACCCAGCAAAATAGTTAATTCACAGAAGCCTTGCTGTTAGAGTTTAGTACT
The DNA here is from genome assembly GCF_024139225.1 of Suncus etruscus. NCBI lineage: Eukaryota > Metazoa > Chordata > Mammalia > Eulipotyphla > Soricidae > Suncus > Suncus etruscus. The sequence continues at coordinate 104,561,975 of NC_064854.1, read as the reverse complement.
TAACCTGTCTCAAGTAGAAAAATCAAGAACATTTTGGAGCCATTACAAGTTAGTCAACCCATTACAGAGGGGCTCAGCATAGTGGTGGAGAAAGAAACCCAACAACTGTATAACATAGAAACTGAACTTAATAATTAAGTATAAAACATATAAATTTTCAAAAGTATACTCAGTTTTGCAGAAGACTCAGAAATAGAACACAGGGTCTCTGAAATTATTCTGTCAAAAGAGCAAACAAGAAGAAAGGAAAAATTAATAGAATGCAAAGGAGTGAAAAAAGCATTCAAGATTTATAAAGTTAGGAAAAAACTGATGTCTGCACTATGGGAGTTCCAGAAGAATGAGAGATAAAAAAACGTATTTCTTTCTCTAAATGCTCTATATATTTGCTTTTACAATATTTTATAAAGCATTATGCAAGCATATACAGAAAGCATATTGGTGCTAAAATATTCCAAATTAAAAAGACATCCAAATCATGAGACCCAAATGATTCTAAATAGTCTGAGAAAAAAAATCATGCTTAATCAGAAATATTACATTTAATTTTTCAAAAGCAGAGACAAAACTGCCTAAATCAGCAAATAAAAAAGAGAATTGACATAGATGGGAATTCTCACAAGACTGTTGGTGAAATTGGGCAGCAAAAAATTTCATTAGGTGAGCGTGGGTTTGAAATCATTGAAAAGAAAAAAATTAACCTATATTTCTCTACACAGAAAGCCAATTTTTGTACCCTGAAATGAAGGAGAGACTTTCCAAAACAATCTAAAGCTTAAGAATATTAAAACATTACCACTACACTTGTATGAAATACTTTCACTTTTAATATAGAACTAATAAAACACTAACATTGATAAATATAGAAAAGTAGCATAAACTTACTATAAATTTTAAAATAAGTTATTTATTTAAGTAGTATTTTGTAGCTTCCTTCAGATATGTTTTTTTACCCCTTTAGTTATTGCTGATTCCTAGATTTTTAGTTTTTCGTGGTTTTAAAACCACAATTGTGGTTTTATTATTTAATCTCTCTCTTATATTTTATTATTTATATATAGGAAAGCTACGAACTTTCACCTGTTGATATTGTGGCTTGCAACTTTAGTTTACAAATTTATTGTTTATAGTAGTTAGTAGTTTTGCTTCTAGTTTTGGGTTTTCTAAATATAGTATCATGTTATGTTATCTGCAAATAGTTAGAGTTCAACTTAATCCCTTTCCTACCTGGATTCTCTTACTATCTTTTTTCTTATCTAACACTATGGCAACTACTGCAAATACTATATTGAAGTGGTGAGACTAGACAACCTTGTCTTGTGCCTGATCTTATAGGGAAGACTTTTAGTTTTTTCCCATTGAATATAATGTTTCCTATGGACCTGTAAATGGCTTTCCTATGTTGACGAAAGTTCCTTCAATTTTCACTTTAAAGAAATAAAAGAGTACATGATGAAGGTAAATACATCCTATCCTGCTCATGGATCAGGAAAATTATCAAGATAAAAATACTCTCCAAAGCAATATACAAACTCAGTGAAGTCCCTATAAAATACTCAGAACATTTTTTAAAGAAATAGACCAAACATCCATGGAATTCATATAGAACTGTAACACGTAGCCAGACCAATCCTTGCAGAAAAATAAAGGGAGAGGCATCACTTTCCCCAATGTCAAACTGTACTGGAATAAGAGCAAACCCCCAGATTAATTAAATAAAAATGGAAGTGCAGAGACAGTTAATCTTCAATAAAAGAAGAAAAATATGAAGTTGAGTGAGAAAGCCTCTTTAACAAATGGTATTGGTAGAATTGATAAGCCAAATGCCAAAATAGTATTTCTTTTTAACCACACACAAAAAAATCAACTTAGACCTCTTTATAACGCCATGCACAAAAGTGCAATAAAAATGGATTAAAGACTTCAACATCAGACCTGAATTCATAAGATACAGAGAGGAAATTATCGGCAGGCTCTCTTTGACATTAAAGCTGGAGGCATCTTTAGGGATGAAAAGGCACTGACAAAAGCAAGTAAAAGCAAAGATAAGCAAATGAGACTACTTAAATTAAGAAGCTTCTACACATCAAAGAAAATGATGCTCAGAATACAAAGACAGCCAAGAAACTGGGAATTATTTGCCCAGCACTCATCCAATAAAAGGTTAATATCCAAAAAGTATAAAACACTGGCAGAACTCTATCAAAAAAGTCTAATCTCAACAGAAATGGGGAGAAGAGATCAACAGCAACTTCCTCAAAGAAGAAAAATAAATGGCCAAAAAAATACATGAAAAAATGATCTATTACTAACCATCAGGACATTGTAAATCAAAATAACAATGAGATATTCCATCACATCATAGAGACTTATCAACGGAACAACCTGTGTTTATAGGAATGGAAAAAAAAGGACCCTCATTTACTTCAAGTGGTATTGTCAACTGATCCATCACATTTGAAAGATAACATGAACATTCCTCAAAAACTAGGAATTGAGTTTCCCTATAAGCCAGTAATTCTACTCCTGATAATATATCCCCAGAGACTAAAAGCACAATGCAGAAAACATATCTGTACTTCTATATTTACTGCAAAATTACTCACAATATCAAAAATACAGAAACAACCGAAGTGCCTAAGAATAAACTACTAGATAAAGAAACTATGGTATATATACACAATAAAAATAAGATGGCTGATACTTTGATGGATCTGGAGAGTATCATGCTGAATAAAGTTAGTCAGAGGGAGAGGAACAGACCAAATATTCTCTCTCATATGCAGAATATAAAGAAACTTAGTAAGAGACTACTAACAAGGTCCCAAAGACAGTAGAAATACAGAGCAGAAGAACTGGTCTTTAGTAGAAGTTTGCCACTATTGCAGATGAGGACAATAACTTAGGGAAGGAAGCACTTAGACAATGGGGGAGGGAGAAAGTGACTCATAGAAACAGGGGTGTGGATGGGACACTGGAAACACTGGTGTAGGGAAGTGGACACTGGTGGAGGGACTAGTAATGGAATATTGTGAGCCTGAAGTTAATAATGTATAACTTTGTAATTCACAGTGATTCAAGTTATCTGCTTGCTTGCTTGCTTTTTCAAAAGCCTGTGATCTTTCTCTATTGACCACTTCTCTATTTCTCTCTATCTATATATACATATATAGCTATATAGATACGTATCTATCCTCACATCTCTCAAAATTTCTTTCACTAAAACTATTTGGGAGTTTCCATGTTCACACCAGGCAAGCTCCATAGACTCACTCTTCTTGAAAAAGATGTAAATGAAGCCCTACACCATAGGTACACCAGCCATGCAGCAGAAAGCTGGCAGGGGAAAAGAATAAGAAATTTATTTACCATTTGCATGTAACAGTTCCCTTATCAGTAAATGAAGAAAATGATGTCTTCTTCATAAAATCAGTTGAAGATCAAGTGAATTTATCCTTTTAAGCTTAAAACGCTGACTGTTATATAGTAAAAAAAAAAAAAAAAAAAGTACTTGTGAAGCATTCATTTCTAATACCTTATCTATTATCTTCCTCATCATCATTGTTTTACAGAGGAAAAATAGCATATTTCACATAGTATGACTTATTAAAGATATGCAACTAATATTGAACTCATAGAAGAACGTAAGCCTTTTTCTAACCACCCGTGCATCCTCTCCACGATGATAAGCTGCTTAGAATGTCCTACACTATTTTTTTCTTCTGTAAAAGTACATAGCCATCACATAGCTTAAGAAGAATGCAACATGAACAAGCACTAGAGAGGTTATTTGCAAAGCTTTAAAGGGAAGGCATAAGGGCCAATATAGATTCACTGTATCTTACTACTTAAGGTCCTTGATTCCCTGATGCTATTTCTAAAGTTCCTGTTTATTATGAACAACCTTTCAATGTGTAATAAAATCCAAAAGAAAAAAATAAAACGACTTTACTTCACTAAAATGTTCTCAAATCAAAAGACAGAATGGTTGAGTGAGTTTTTAAAATATAATATCCAATGAATAATATGTTGCTTATCATATACTGATTGTAGCCTGTATATACACTCAAAATGAGAATAAAAGAAATATATATTTGAATAAAAATATATATTTCAAAATGGTAAATAAAATATCAACTATAGCTATAATTATATAACATAAAAGGTATGTTAAATATGGTTATAACAGTTAACTTGTTTTATAATGATAAAAGGAAAAATTCATTTAAATGCAACCATTGTAATTCAATATTGGATTACCTAAATGTTTAAAATAAAATTGACCTACAAAGGAAATAGCATTATGGAAATTTAATATCACTGCTTTCAAAAACAGATGATCCAGAGGGCTGAAAGAATATTACAGAGCACAGGGCACATGCCTTGCATGAGTCCAATCTGAGTTTGATCACTGGCACCCCATAAATAATCCTGGATACCAGGAGTGATCCCTGAGTGCAAAATCAAGAGTAAGTCTTGTGCATTGCTAGGTATGGCAAAAAATATATAAAAATAAAAATAGGTAGATAATTTCACAGTAAATAACTAGGAACACATTGCTCTTAAATAACCGATTTGAACCCATAACTTTATAACATGCAGGCCATTTTCCCAAAGCAACAAAATACACACTCTTTTCAACTACGTATGAAAATTTCCCAAGGATAAATCATGGTAGGTAACAGAACAATCTCAGAAAATAAAATTACGTCAAGAATATTGACTATAACAATGCAGAACTAGATATCAGTAACAGGGAAAAAAATATATTAAAAAAAATAAGCAACAGAACTCTCCCCTAAAGTACTAGTGGCTCCAAAAATCTAGAGGAAAAATAAAAAGTATTCTTGAAACAAGATTAGAAACATGCCATTCCAAAGCTGGCAAGATGCAGCAAAATAAATTTTAAGAAGGAATTATAGCTATTCAAACTAAGCCAGCTCCATAGACTCAATGTTTTCTCAAACGAGATGTGAACCAAGCAAGCTATGAAAGATTATGGCTTCACCTACCCTTGCAACACAAAGCTGGCTATCTCTAAAGGAGATGGTAGACAAACCTCCCACTCAACTAAAGCCACAGTTCTGCCTCCATCACTCAGAATCACCATTTCTCGGATGGCTTGTTTCACCACTGACCCACTATAAATGCTGACCAAAACACACTTACAGATAAACTGGTTGTTGGGCTGATATAAGCCTGGCAACTGTAACCATGCCCTCAAATGCAGTCACCATGTTGGAACCAAGCCTTCTTCCAGGATGTCCTGCAGCTGAGTATATGCCCCTAAAATTTGGAGAGTTATAGCTTTGAATTTCTGGACAACTTAGTATATATGATGCTGTCATCTCTAAAGGAACACCTCAATATAACAAACTAAACATATTACAGTAAGAGCTTACTAAAGTGTTTTTAACAAAAGTTTGCTACAATACTTCTTTTTTCTTATTCTTTCTTCTCTTCTCTTCCATTTTTTTTGCCATTTTTTCAATAAATTTGCTTTCACTTATCTGAAAACAAATGTATTCTGATCAACTATGTCAACTTTGTGATGCATTTTCTTTACAATTAAAATTTTTTCAAAAGAAGGAATGCAATGGGGCTGGAGAGATAGCATAGAGGTAAGGCATTTGCCTTGCATGCAGAAAGTCGGTGGTTTGAATCCCGGCATCCCGTATGGTCCCCTGAGCCTGCCAGGAGTGATTTCTGAGCATAGAGCCAGGAGTAACCCTGAACACTGCCTGGTGTGACCCCAAAACCAAATAAATAAATAAATAAATAAATAAATAAATAAATAAATAAATAAATAAATAAATAAATAAATGGAATGCAAATAAATCCTACATTAAGAAAAATCATCTCAAATAAACAACCTAACTTTGCCTTAAAGTGTAAAAATAAGTAAAACCAATTCAACTCCAAACTTAAGAGAAATAATAAATAGATAATAAATAATAATTTTAATTAATCCAATCAAGAATAAACAACATCATGGATGAATAAAATTGACAACCTTTTTATATCCTAACTACCATGTGAAAAAGAAACACAAATAGATAAGACTATAAATAAAATGGGAAATATTTACCCAAAAAAAGGATCACAAGAAGCTATTATAAGCAAACAGGTATTAACTGATGAGAAATAAAAATTTCTTTGAAATATACAACCTACAAATAGTAAAACGAGAAAAGTAATAATAAAAAGTATACAAAGATCTGTGAAATAAAGAACTAAAGAGCATGAGGCTCCAAGTTTAATCCCTGGCTTAATTTGTCCCTCATGCATCAACAGGTGACTCTAATGGCTCGCAGCAGCACAAGGTCTGAATATTGAACGATCAGGTCCACACTACAGAGTTAAGTATCTTCAGAAAGCTTGCAAGTATTTTAGTGAGTAGGTGGCAAAAAAAATCAAATCATATTTTTAACTATTAAAATAGTTTAATTTTTCTAATCATAAAGTTTTTTCCTAATGAAAATTCCAGACAAGATGGTGTTATAGATGAATTTCACTGAATACTTAATAATATTTACAACCTTTTAACTCAACAACGAAAGAAACATCCCAAAACTCATTTCCTGAACTCAGTAGAACATTGACACCAAAACCAGAAAAAGGTACCACTGCAAAGCTACCAAAGTACCTGATAAAATATATAAACAAAATTTTACAAAATAAAATATTAGCAAACCAAATTCAAAAATGTTAAAAGAGTCATTCAGTATGGTCAAGTAAAATTTATTTCTAGGACGTAAGAGTATAGTTCAATGAACATGAATGTGACATGTTCTATTAATAGAATCAAATAATATGCAACTGATAATTTCAATTTCAGTAGATGCAAAACTTGCTACAAAATATTAATGGTATTAACATAATAATCTTACAAACCCATTACAGATTAGTAATATAAATACACACATCAACCTAGAGAAGACCAAATTTATATATAATGCAGAGAAAGATTTTGATCAAATTAAATACCCATTTATGATTTAAAATTTCATAGAATAGAGATGAGGGTCAGAAGGACCAGCTCATGATATGAGTATTACTATAAGAGTGGTAAGTGCAGTTAGAGAAATATCTACACTAACAACTACCATGACAATGATAGAGAAATAATATGCCAATCTGCAAATAGGCAGGGGATAGGGAAGGAGGAAAACAGAGGGCATTGGTGGCAGGAAAGTTGCACTGGTGAAGGGGAGGGGTGCTTAAATAAATAATTTTTAAACATTTTAAATACAAAGACGAAAACAATAAAATAAAATTTCATTGAAAATGGGGTTAAAGGGAACATACTTCATTACAATGAAGATAATACAACAAAAACAGACCTCATATTATACTCAATAGTAAAAGATTAAAATATTTTCCTCTAAAGCCAGAAAAAATGCAAAGATATCCTTCTTTTTTCTCTTTCATTTCATTTAAAAACTTGGTTAAGGCATCATGACTTATAAAGTGATTCAAAGTTGTATTTCAGAAACACAATGTTCCAATACTCATCTCACCACCAGTGTCAAGTTTCCTCCACCAATGTTCCCTTTTCCCTCCCACCCACATTCCAACCTGCCTTCTTAACATTTTAAAGTTTGATTCTCATGCTTTCAGTGTTATTTGTCTTGGTGATTTAGATATTTAGATATTTTGCTTTTCTGCATCACCAATGGGTCTGAAGCCCTTGTCCCTTCTTTTAAAAATATTCATTCTATTATAGAAATAACTACACTAGCAACTATCATAACAACGTGAATGATTGAGGGAATTAGAAAGCCTGCCTCAAGTACAGGCAGGGGTGTGGTGGGGAGGAGGGAGATATGGGACATTGGTGATGGGAATGTTGCACTGGTGAAGGGGGGTGTTACATGACTGAATTCCAACTACAATCATATTGGTAATCAAGGTGTTTAAAGATATTAATAAAATAAGATTAAAATGGCTCAAATAAGTACATATATATCCATTCTGGGGCCAAAGAAATAGGACAGGGGGTAAAGCACTTGTAATGCATGTGGCTGTCCTAGTTCAATCCCCATCACCCAACAGGGTTGCCCAAGCCTTCCAGGAGTGATTTCTAAGCACAGAGCCAAGAGTCACCCTTGTGCAGAGCTGGGTACAGCCAAAAATAAAAGAATATCCTTTCTCCCAATATCATTTACTGAGTACCTAAAGTTCTAGTCACAGCAATTGAGCAATAATAATTAAAAGGTAATTTACTGGTAAAGAAGTCAACTTATCGTTCTTTGCACATAATGTGATTCTGCACAGAAACCACTTAAAATTCCAATCAATAAACTTCAAGAATAAACATATATAGTAAAGAGACAAACTACAAAATTTCTGACCAACAAATTTGTTGCAGTTGTCCAAACAAAGATATAGTAGAGAAAGAAGGAAAGGAGGGAAAGAAGGAAGGAGGTTTCACTATTTCCCATAAATAGAAAATTTGACTTTTTAAAGTGTGTGAAAAATTACCTAAAAATCAACAAGTAAGCCAAATACTTAGATTCAAAATTATAAATTACTATTAAAGCATTAAAGGATATACACTAGGAACACAAAAACACACTATATAATTTCCTCTGCATTCCTGTGTTCATTGTAGCGCTATTTACAATGGCCAGAATCTAGAAACAACCCAGGTGTCTGACAACAGTTGGGTGGCTAAAGAAACTGTGGTTCAGCTACAAAATGGAATACTATGCAGCTGTTAGAAAAAAATAAAGTCATGAAATTTGCCTATACTTGTATGAACGTGGAGACTATTATACTCGGTGAAATAAATCAGAGGGAGAGAGATAGACACAGAACAGTCTCACTCATCTGTGGGATTTAAGAAATATAAAAGACGTTATTGTAATAATACCCAGAAACAATAGCCATGCTGGCCAGAAGAACCACAAGAAGCTTGCCACAAAGAGTGGTACCAAAGTTAGAAAAATAAATACACTAAAAACCATCATGACAATGATAGTGAGAGAGAAATAGAATGCTGTCTCAAAGACAGGTAAGAGGTGGGAGAGGAGGGAAAAGGGGGACATTGGTGGCAGGAAAATTGCACTGGTGAAGGGTGGTGTACATTCTATGACAGAAACCCACCTATGAACATTTATGTAACCACATGCTTAAATAATTTTTCTTTTTTTTTTTCATTTTTATTGTAACAAAGTGAATTACAAGTCTTTAACAGTAATATTTAAGGTACATAGTGACAATGAATCAGGGGCATTCCCACCACCAGTGTTGTCCTTCATTTACCCCTGCTTTCAGTATGCATCCTATATCTCCCTCCTTTGCCCCAAATCAAGCTGCTAAAGTAACTGGTTCCCTCTGTGTATAGCTTGTTGTAGTTTGGGTATCGATTCTGTTGTTGTTGACTTTGGGTTTAGGGTTTAATTATTTTTAAAGCATTACAAGAGTTAAGAAAATGAAAAGATTCCATGTTCATAGACTAAAATAATTAACATAGTAAAAATGACCATCCTAACAAAAGTACAGTCCCTGTTAATAGTCCAACTGTATTCTTTAAGAACATGCAACAAATACTGCTAAATTTGAACTCCACAAACATCTAAAGAAATTCTAAGGGAAAAAAGGTGAGGAATATATTAACCAGCTTAATTATATACTGAAAAACTACACTGTTCATATAATGGAAGAATCAACCTCATTAAATGACAATCCTACCCAAACTGCAGATTCAAAGCAGTACCTATTATACTTTCAATGATTTTTTTTCGAAGACATGAGGAAAACACTACTAAAAATTATATGAAACATAAAAATACCCAAATAGGCAAAAGCAATCATAAGGGGGAAAAGGAAGTTTGGAGGTGCTAAATTCCCCAACTTTGATATCAATTTTTATATAATTTTATATAATTCTCAAGCTGTAATAATCAAAACTGTGAGGTATTGGAACAAAGGTAGACTTGCAGAGCAACAGAACAGAACTGAGAAGCCAAATAGCAGGTGCCCTTACATATAAAGTCACGACAATTTCCTATTCTATTCTTGCCTATAATGCTCTACATTTAAAAGACCTTAAACTGTTTTTATTCTATTTTTTTAAGATATATTTTTGTTTGCATCTAAAGAACCTATACTATTTCTCCCAGGGGAATATAGCATAATTTAGGTTTCTTGTGAGGGGTACAATTTTGCACACAGACAAAAATCTGAATTCAAATAGATTAAAGATCCTGATATTATAATTTAATTAATAAATTACATCAAGTTAAACAAAGGCAGAAATCTTCATGATAATGACTACAAAGTTGCCTCCAATGATTTCCCTCCCTTTGCAAAGAAAACCAAAACAAAAATAAACAAATCAAACTATATCAAACTAAAATGCTTATACATGTGGAGAATTGAGGCTAAAATAGAGATACTGAATTAAATGGAGAAAAATACCTGAACACCATATATCTGATAAAGAACTAATATTCAAAATATGAAAAGATATCACAAAAATCAACAACAAAATAAACAACTCCATCAACAAATAGAAAGAACTGAACACTTTAAGTGGTCATCAGACATATGAAAAAGTATTCCTCTTTATTGATTATCAGAGAAAAACAAGTCAAACTGAGAAAGAGATATTACTTTATACTAGAGAGAATAGTCTCTAACAAAAGAGCAAGAAATAACTGTGATGATAAGAATGCCAATAAAAGGAGAACCTACATTTATTATTGGTAGAAATATTCCCTAGTTCAGCCTCCACAGAAAACAGCACATGATCCAAGAACCCAAAGCTACTAATTTAAAAAATATATGCACATCTATGTAAATTTCAGAGCTATTTACAAATAGCTAAGATCTAAAAATAATCCAAATCCCCTATAATAATATGAGTACAAAAACTGTGGTAGATACATAATGGAATACTAGTCAGCTATATGAAAAAATGAAATCTTGCCTTATTTTCCAGAAAGTTGGTGGAATCAGAGTTTGTGATGTTGAACAAAATAAAACAGTTAGTATAATCTCACTCAGATGTAAAATATAAAGTAATTAGACAGTGTCCAATAAAAATAAGCCCTGAGACTCTGTCCACATAAGTGAATTTTCCAGAAGACAGTATAGGGGAGGAGGGCAAAACTGTTGAGTGGAGAAGTTACAGAAGAAGGAACCTAAGAACAGTGGGGTGGAAGAATACTAGTACTTTGGAGATATGTGTGATGCAGTAACATAATATACCTAAAGAATAAATATTTGTAGAATTATAAACCATATTACCTATAAAAAATAAAAAAAACATGAGTTATGTTCACATTTATCAACATTGCCAATGATGAATTTTTTTCTTCAGAGATCAGAAAAGAGACAAGAGGACCTCCTCTCACCACTTTTATTAGAACTTTTCAAGAAGAAAAAAAAATGCCTCAGTGAAAAATACTATTGGATCCAGTCAACAATTCAGTAAACGACAAAATAAAAAATTAATATACATCAATGAGTAACACAACTCTATGCTTATAGTACAATTACCAGGAAAACACAACCAATTAACCTTGGCATAAAGTGAGAAAAGTACCAGAAAAAATTTAAGCTAAAGAGCTGTTCTTTTAAGCCATAAATTTTGAGCCCAAAGCCTATATCAAGCTTCTCATTCCATTCCAGCTACTATTAATTCCTCACCTGCACCTATGCTACTATTCCTTCCATTTTCTCTCTTTAAGCCATGCCCCCAAATTGCAGCCAGGCTGATTTATCCATCTAAGCAAGCAAGTACGCATATACAACGACCATATCTGGTATGGTAAATCAAATGTTTAGATTAATTTAAACACAACTAAACTAGTGATAAACAACCATCTCAAGGTCAGGAAAGGTGACTGACAGTCATTTGTCAGTTTCTGTGGTGAAAACTGCCATCAGGTAGATTTCAAAAGACCAAAGATTTAACAAGTTGCCTGCAATAATGCCAAAAAAATTTAAATCGGCTTTCACAAACCAGTAGTAGCCCACTCTAGCATAGCACTCCCTTCTTTAAAATCTTTAATGGTTTCTCTAGGGATAAAATCCAAAATATTTTCAATATGCTGCTGGGCCTGTAGAATCATACCAACCCTTCCCTTCTTAAGCGCTAAATCTGGTCATTTAAATTTTCTTTCTTTTTTTTTTTTTAAGAAAGTTTTGCAAATCTTGCAAACACTGGCCTCAGAATCATGTGAGCTACTGGTTTAAAAGATGGAGAAAATAGCCCCGTTCTGGAGAATTCAAGTCCAAAATTCTTCTATGAGAAACACAGAGATTATAGTTTTTAACTTTTAATTGTATTCTTATGTAGCAGAAGTCGTACATAAGCCTGGGATCATTTCAGCTCACAAATTTTAATTTGTTCATATTGTATTTTTAAAGTTTGCTTTAAAGCAGTTTGCTCTGAGCCAATTTTAATTGGTGAGTATAAAATAATAAAAATATTTATTTATTAATATTTTTATTAGAAGCCCCCTCATCCACTCAGGTGAGCCCTGTCCTCACCACTCTAGGAGGGATTGCATGTGGAATCAAGCCCAGCACAGACCCTTCAGGACTCCGGATATTCCCGGTCCCAGGTTCAACCAGGAAGAGGGAGGAGAGGTCAAGCCCCCCATCTGTCCCCAATCACAGAGTTTAGAGGTCTATTCAGTGCCCATGTGGTAAGGGGTAGCTTTCCAAGGCCCAGTGCTCACCTGGGTGGAGGTGGGGGCCTTGCCTCTTGCTAATGTTGAAATGATAAAAATCTTTTAAGGTTGCTGGAGCAGTGGTGCAAGCAGTAGGGCGTTTTCCTTGCATGTGCTAACCTAGGATGAACTGCAGTTCGATCCCCAGCATCTCATATGGTCCCCCAAGCCAGGGGCAATTTCGGAGCACATAGCCAGAAGTAACCCCTGAGTGTCACTGGGTGTGGCCCAAAAACAAAAACAAAACCAAAACCAAAAAATAAATAAATAAAATCTTTTAAAAATCAAATGACTATATGAATTGTAACAAATAAAACAAAATTACTTGAAACAATTTCAAGCATTTTGATTTCCAACCTGCCTCAGCTATCTTCTATCATCATCTTGCTTCTATTAATTATTCATCCTCCTAGACATGGAACTGTATAAAACTTTCTGAATCTTTCTACTTTCTTCAATCTACAATATTTCATTCTTCTTAAATCTGATGTACCTCACATATGTCCAGGTAACTCCAGAATTCTTGTTAACCACCTCACTGTAGAAGCACTCTCAAAACCAGAAAACAAGTGTTCCCATTAAACAAGCCACAAAATGTGACAGAGAGTATGCACCATGTGTAGGGTACTTGCCTTGCATGCAGCTAACCAAGATTAGATCTCTTGCATTCCATATAGTCCCCTGAGCACCACTCAGAAGTGAAGAGCCAGGAGTCACCACTGAGTACCACCAGGTGTGAACCAACAGCCAAAAACATAAAACCAAAAACATTAAAAATAAACTCACCGTTATTTCTCTTTCTCGTAGCATTCATCATACCTACAGTTCCCTGGAAAATGCTGGTCTCCCCTTCTACATTGTAAGTATCTCAGATGAAAAAAGAGATACACATTTTTGTGCTCAGCACAAAGGGTCTGTCTGAGAGAAGAATATATTTGAGATGTTGGTTACTCAGAAGTTAAATCCCAGACATAATCATGTTAATAACAGATTATTTTATGTGGATGGATACTGTAGAAAGGATTCAATGAGAGGTGAACTTTTTCTCAGCATGTTAAAGAATAAATGCAAATAGAAACAAAAGAGAAGACAGAATACATTTCATAATAAATGAGGGCATTTTCATCATTTGGTGTTCAATCATTAACCTCAATGCTTATACTAGCCTGTTTTTCTTTTACAAAGAGGCCCTGGCTCATTTTTTGTGCTGTGGTTCAGGTAGGGCTTTCCCTTCCAATTTCTGGGCCTTATGACTCAGACTGGCATTTGTCCCTGATGACAATCAATGCTTAAGGAAAAATTCATGACTCAAATCTACCCAAGAAGAAGCAGAGTTTTTACACCAAATGGACAAGTTAGTGTTCAATCCCACAACACTAGTACTGGAAAGTATGTATGTTCTAGGTTGCTGCTCTCATCTTATCAGTATATGGTATCTATAAAACCAAAATATAACCCAGAGGAAAACAAAGACCATAGATAGAGAAAAATTGAATCCTGAGGTTATTTTGTGAAACTCAGTTCAACTTTGCCTTCATAAGAGTCACCATTTTCTTCTTTTTCAAGGAAAATTTGATGAGCTTCTACCATTTGGAAAGAGATCTAAGTTAAAAACGAACTTATGTGAGCAAATTGATCATTGGCCTGGCTATATTCTGCATATTCTAAAACCCATTGGTTTTCACAATGGGGTGTACACATAAGGGATTATGGAATAAAAAAATGAAAAAAAGAAAAACTTGCTGAACAGTAGAGGACCACATGCCAGGGCATAAGACTCAGGTATCTTTCTCCCTCCAGAAGGTCTAGGAATACTTCCCAATACTTTAAAATCTACATAGTAAATATCTATTAAGTTACATAAAACAAAATAGGACCAAGCAAAAATAATAAAATCTGCATATTTAAATTTCAACATGACTATTGTAATTCAGTTCAAATTTGTCACTAAGCTTCTGGTAATTAAGAAGAAAATTACAATCTGTTTTTGTTGTAGTCCTTATTTGTTTTATTTTGAAAGAAAGATATGTCTTGAAAATACTATCTGGGCAGAAACAACCAAAGGGCTTTAGAACAAGAGCCATGTTAAGAACACATCAAATTAAAAATCTTTTACACTCCAAAAAAAAAGAAAAAATTATAACCAAAGTAAAAAGATAATATAGGAAAGACATTTGCCCATCACCCATCTGACAAAGGGTAAAATTTTAAGCTACAAAAAAAAATCACTGATAAAACTTTAAATAAAATCAACACCATGAACAAGAACTTCCTATGGCTCAAGATATGAAGCTCATCACAAAGAGTGGTGAGTGCAGTTAGGGAAATAACTGCTGTGAGAACTATCATAAAAATATCATTGAGTGAGGGATGTAGAGAGCCTGTCTCAAATACAGGCAGGGGTGTGTGAGAGGGAGGAAATGGGGCCATTGGTGATGGGAAAGTTGCACTGGTGAATGGGGCGTCTTGTTTTATGGCTGAAACCCAACTATAATCATGTTTGTAATCATGGTGTTTAAATAAAAAGAAAAAAAGAAAAAAGAAAATATACAGTAGACCAAGTACATGAAAAATAAATGCTCTTGCCTCAGGAAAATGCAAATTCAAACAATAATGAGATATCACAATGACAAATAAGTCTCATACCAATGAGACTGGCACATATCACAAATATTGAAAACAACCATAATTGGCATATATGTGGGGAAGCAACCCTCATCCATTGTAGATGGGGGTGTCAACTGGTTCAACCTTTTTGGAAACTCATTCAACCTTTTTGTAAAACAATAGGAACACACTTCAAAAACCCAACACTTGGGGCCGGGGTGGTGGCGCAAGTGGTAAGGTGTCTGCCTTGCCCTCACTAGCCTAGGACGGACCGCAGTTCAATCCCCCGGCGTCCCATGTGGTCCACCAAGCCAGGAGCGATTTCTGAGCACATAGCCAGGAGTAACCCCTGAGTATCACCAGGTGTGGCCCAAAAACCAACCAAACAAACAACAAACAAACAAAAAACCCCAAGACTCAAGAATCAAGCTTGTATATGACCCAGCAATCCCAATTCTTGATATCTACCCCAAAAGCCCCAATCTCTACTTGAAAAATCCATTTGCACTCCTATGTTTATTGCAGCACTATTCACATTAACTAAATCTGGGAACCACCAAGTACCCCAGATAAAGAAACTATAGTGTAAAAGAAAATACTCAGTTTATAAGGAAAGATGAAATCATATAAAACATACTGAGTGAGATAAGCCAGAAGAGAGAGAGACACATACATAATGATATCTCTCATATGTGAGAATAAAGATCTATAGAAGGGAATTAAAAATGATTAAGAAAAGAACACAATCTAAGGCTAGTCTACAGAACAGAATTTACAATGGCAGTAAGGCATTAGGTAGATGTGGGAGGTCACAAGGAATGATGAGAGTGATGGGACTGAGGGGGAGATTCTGAGACAATAGTGGAGGAAAAGCACATTTATAGGGTGAAATCTTGTCTGCATAAGACTCAGCTATTAACAGTATAATAAAACTGAAAAATCACAGTAACTAAAATAAAATTTAAGGGACACTGGTGGAGAAAAGTTGACACTGGTGATGGGATTGGTGTTGGAAAATGATGTACCAAAAACTCAATTATAAATAACTGTAAGTGCTGATACCTTGAGAAAAAGAATGGGGGAATAGAGTTGGGGCTACACCCAGCTATGTTCAGGAATGATACCTGGCTCTGCTTCAAGGATCACTCCTGGAGACTATATATATGAGATGCCAGAGATAGAACCTGGGTCAGTCACATGCAAGTCAAGCTCTTCACACACTATCACTACAGTCCCCTCAAAATATATACATATATATATGTGTATACATATATATATGTATATATTTTGGTTTTGGGCCACACCCGGCAGTGCTCAGTGGTTACTCCTGGCTGTCTGCTCAGAAATAGCTCCTGGCAGGCACCGGGGACCATATGGGACACCGGGATTCAAACCAACCACCTTTGGTCCTGGATTGGCTGCTTGCAAGGCAAACACTGCTGTGCTATCTCTCCGGGCCCCCCTCAAAATATTTTTAAGAGAACACATGTTAGACAGAATAAAGCATAGCTCTCAGGTTCCTATGATACATCTTAATTAGCAATATTTATTAATATGCTGTCCCTGATTAAAAAAAAACTTTGTAAATGCGATTAAAGAACTTAAAATGGGATTATTCAGGATTATCATAACTGGCTTTTGTGGTAAAAGGGGTTCTTTTATGAGTAAGAGAGAGATTGAGGAAGGAAAGTATGATGAATAAAGCAAGAAATAAATAGCACAATGAGGAAATACCACAAACAAAGGAACAAGGCAGCCTGTAAAGGTTAAGGTGGATAAACAGATTCTGACCTAGAGTTTCCAGAAGGAAGCAGCAAAGTCTACATCTTGATTTTAGGATATTTGGGGATTTAAATAATTAAACTTGCATTAATTTATTATAGCAGCCCTAAAAACCTGGCTCTGCTTCAAGGATCACTCCTGGCAGACTATACATATGAGATGTCAGAGATCAAACATGCAAGGCAAGCTCGCTACACACTATCACTACAGTCCCCCCCCCCCAAAAAAATATTTTTAAGAAAACACATGGTAGAGAGAATAAAGCATAGCTCTCAGGTCTCAGACTAACAGTGCTATTATTGAAAACTAGTTTTCTGAATTCTTGTGTTACAGACATTCTAGGGTCTATCCATAGTTGTCACTAAAAGAATCGAACTTTCACTAAAACATGGAGTGAATCTTCTCTATTTTTTGCTTATATGGAAAGCTTATGCTTTTATTTTTTCAGGACACAGTCCAAGCTTACCTAAACTCTGGAAATGTATATTCCCTCTCCTGCAGTTCACATTTTCCACTAAGAAATTTTGCTCTTCACTTGCTTCTCATTTCTTCAGGGCAAAGTGACAAAACAAGGCAACTTCATTTGAAGAGCTTTATTAAGGTCTGTTTGAAAGCTTGACAAAACTTAAGAGGGGAGAGCAGAGCTAGTTCTGCAAAGTGAATAATCCACAAATTTAATGAAAATAGAACACAGGATGAAGTGTGTTGGAAACACCATTAATGAGCTGTGGGATTGAAAATAAAAGTAAGAAGACAATAAATCTATGAGCTCAAAATGAGGAAACATCAACCTCACCAAAACCATGGGGTTGGCAAGCATCTGAAAGCAGGTGAACAAAAGCTAATTTTTCTTTCAACAATTAAAGAACTAATTGGACTTTCAAGAGCCAAATGGTTATCTTGAGAGGTGCTTGAGAGAATTACAGAGGTTAAGGAATATGCTTTGCATGTTCATACCAATTCATTACTGGTATTGCATGGTTGCCCAAGTACATCCCTGGAAGCCCTTCGTGTTCAGTATCATAGTTCTCAAACAGTTCTCTAGCCCTTACATTGAATCACCAGTCCAATATGTCAAGAATCACCAGTAGAGGCCTCCAACCTCCTGAGAACCACTTGAGCTCCCAACCCCCACCATTAAAAGGGATCAGCTGCCTAAGACCAAAGAACCAACCAATAATTTCCATACTCACTTGCTTAACAGGCTAAACTTTTAAAGATTCAGGGTAGTGTTCAGTCTCTTAGCGTGCTTTGTTGTAAGCAAACGATCCTGAGTTCAATTGCTGGTGTTGCTACATGTGTGGAAACCAGGTCCCAACAACTCTACTATTTCTGGCAGTTTATCTCTCTATGATCCCTAGTAACCAGTGATTCTCAAGCTACATCACAGTCAGCTATATATAAACTACCCACTAAAAGAATATGAACCACCTGGCAAGCACCATAATTAATAAAGATATACCAGCACCCTGACCAGGAGTATGTGAGCACATAGTGAGCACAACTAAAGGAACACAACCTCCTTGAGGAATAAAGAATGTGAACACCACAGTGTAATATATACCCTCCCATAAACAACACAATTAAATATATAAGCATCCCAGCCAACTCTTTGTATGACCTGGTCTTCAAAATAATGAAAGAAAAATAAAAGGAAAAGACCCAAGAGTTTCATAGCCAGACCTGTTGTTAATTGAAGCATCCAGGCTACCCTCCATTGGGATCATTAGTTTTGTTTTTGTGAAGATAGGAAGTTTAATTAATATTCTTCTCATGTACTGTCACCGGCATGAATATTTTGCAGCATAGCCATGAACTATTTGGCCAAAAGATGAAGATGTTTTCTGATGCATCCCATTTTATTGTGCTTCCAGGAATCCCTGTAACTCTGCTGCAAGGGAGTTTGGGGAGGTTGGTTGTGGGGTGGGGGGGGCAAAGGGTGTCACATTCATGTCTATGATGGGGATCACTCTAGTATCATTCATACTGGTATCAATTCAGTGGCTTATAAGAAAAACTGGGATTAAAATATATAATTTGTAATGCTTTTCTACTCAAAGTACAAACTGTGATGCTTTACTAACTACACATATCTGCTGGTCACCACTTACTTGATTGTGGCTCAGAAACACATTTTATACCTACCAAAATTTATCATAGCTGGGCTAAAGAGATAGTACAACAGGCAAGGCACTTGGTTTGCACACAACTGACCTGAGTTCAATCCCTGACATTACACACGGTCCCCAGAGTACCAACAGATGTAATTATTGAGTGCAGATCCAGGTATAACCACTGAGCACCACCAGGTGTAACCCAGAAACAAAGCAAAACAAAAATTCTATCATAGCAATTCAAGAGGGAAAGTCTCATCACCATAATCTGTGGCTGCTAGTATAAGTGGCCCCTTCTGTGTCTAGCCTGTATTAGATTGGATATTGATTCTGTTGTAGTTGGCTTTGGATTTGGTGCAAGTCTGATCATTTTTTTATTTCTATTCAATGTTCATACGACTGGATATTCTTAGCTTATAAGTCCTATGAAAAATAATGCAATGGGTCAGAGTTAGACCAAGGTCATGCTTTGACAACTTATTTCCAGTGGGAAGAAAATGTTATAATTTAAATTTTGAATTAATCCTCTAATCATTCTAATTCTTTACATACAACAGCATTAAACTTCCCAAGAGTCCAAAAATCAGGGGGGTTTTTTATAGGTAAAACACAGGAATCAGCCAGTAATATTGATATATACCCAACTTCCTGATGCTTTTTAGAAAAAAGAATTTAGACTAGGTTATATTTTCACTCTCAAGTAAAATGATAATAGTGGCATTAAGCAACAATACATATTCTAATTGAAAGCTCTAGTTAGCAAACTTTTATATTCCTTTTCACTTTCTCTAATTGACATTTTATAAGTGGAATCTCCTTCTAAGCATTCCATTTTGATTCATGCCAATCTGTTGGCATTACACATGAACTGGAAGAAAATATGGAGCCTTCTGCTTCAAGTATCCTCATTTACATGCTAAATCAGAAGGTCAAAATGAATCTTTGTCATGTTTAGAGCTCTGTACATTGGCCCAGAAATAAAAGACAGCAAGTTTGGGTTTTTGTTGTTACTGTCAGCAGGAGAATATTTTTTTTTTAAAAAAATCAGCAAGTAATAACTCAATGTGAATTTGCAACAACAAAATCTAGTGCATGAGAAGATGAATACAATGGCAAGTGCTTTGGTGTGATGAGAATGGCTTTGTTTAAGTTGAAAATTGTTCTTCATTCTGATAGTAGAGTAGCAGATGGCCTGAAGTTATCATAAATATGTATGCCCGAGAAGTACCCTGCATTGAAAAGCAGCCAAGAAAACAGTGTTAAACAACAAAATGTTGAGAGAATCAACTAATTCATATAAAAGAATGAGTAGCCTTCCTCATACAGTAAGATTTCTGGCATCACAGAACATCTGAGAAATCACTAAGTAGCACATACAGCAACTCCATTTTTTAAAGATTTTCATGGCAAAAGGAGTTACCATTTCTTTCCATTAAATTACCACAGTTTCACAATACAAAGGTTGAAATAGAACTCCAAGAGCTTTCTTCTTGCAGTCAGACCCAAGCTTACTATTCAGATGAAGAACTATGCAATGTGAAAAGAACTCTAATAAGATAACTTGCTTTAGCAAAACTCTAACTTTGTAGCTTTCTCTGGGTGCTGTGACCTTTTTTCTTTTGTTCCTTTCACCTAAGTAACTGAAATGCTATTCAGAAAGATCGTTTTTTGAAAATTCCTTTCATTGTTGAATTCTAAATGCAGCTCCTTTTATATCGAATCCAGTCATAATCAAGATATTTTGTTGCTACCAGACTTCAATAAATAAAATACATGTGAAATCCATCCATTTGTTAGTGCCCATTATGTCCTGTGCAAGATAACTAGAAACACAGAGATGAATAATTCAGAGAGAACAATACTTCTCTCTGTGTGTTTCTACAGAATTCATTTGAAATAGCTGCCTTCTCATACTCACTCCTCCTAATGGGAGTAGGAGGAATTGATTTGGTGGTTGAAATGAGTCTGGCATCCCTGGCCTATAATTCTGTCCTTGGCAAGGCTTATTTATGCAGTTGACCTGTTGATTTGGCCTTCCTGAATTGAAGGGGTTTGACAAAAGTCAAACAAAAGTCAGCCATGGGTTTGCTGAGTAACTCAGTTCTACATATGTGAGTCCCATAACAGAAACTTAGGATGTGGAGGGATTAATAAGAAATCCATCCAGGCTGAAGGCTGGCAGCTTATTCTCTAATCCAGTTTTATCAGAGGTAAAGCATATATTTCACTTATTCTCTGGCTTGTATTTGTCTATCAATAGACTTAATAAGTGAGGAAAAGAAAGAAATTGGTCTAACTGCACAGCCCTATTTAAAATAAATGTGAGAAGAATCTTGCCCTCAAGAAACTCAGAGATTTATAGATTCTTTGGTTCTGTTTTACTCTAAATACTATAGTATATGTTTTAATAAAACAATAAGAGATAAACCAAGATGTAGTCCATGGCTCAAAATAAATACATGAATTCAATGTAATCCTTCAAGGAGACTACGAAGCTATGCTTCAAAGTACATGGGTCTCTAAATAACTCATTACCAAAAAAGCTAGTATTAGAGTAAAATGTAACGTGACTATTAGAAAGGATCTCAAAACAGGGCCTGGAGAGATAGCACAGCAGTGTTTGCCTTGCAAGCAGCTGATCCAGGACCTAAGGTGGTTGGTTCAAATCTCAGTGTCCCATATGGTCCCCCGTGCCTGCCAGGAGCTATTTCTGAGCAGGCTAAGAGTAACCCCTGAGCACTGCCAGGTGTGCCCCCCCAAAAAAAAGAAAGGATCTCAAAACAATAAATTTAGCATTCAATGTCTTGATTTAGAGTGACTTTAAACATTTGATAACATTCTGAACATAAGAGAAAAGCAGCATGCTAGCATATTTTATTTTAAAGTCAAAAAACAGGGAAAAATACCTTCACTGAAGTCTGAAACACGGCATTTTTTTCTAACTAAGAATAATAATTTTTATCAAGTTCACTAGTGACGAGAACTTATTCTTCTACTATTTTCACACATAATTGTCTGCTTTTAAAATTGTCAAAAGAAACAAAGAAGGAAAATGTTTTAACTCAAGTCACTCTAAATAATAAAAAAGCCATAACAACTCTAGCTATAAAGTTTACAATTCAGTGTTAAATTTCTAAAAATAATATACTCAAATTTTAAACTTTTCAGTATAAAAAGCATCTCACCCAGGACTTAGTCAAGGGTAAATAAGGTCTGAGTGACATATAAATATCATCGATGTTTATTCAATAGTCATTTATCAATATTTATTCAATATAGAATCAATATTTATTATGAGTACCAACATATACTAAAATATATCCTAAGAATTGAGTATTGTAGAGTGAACAAAGCAAAATCCCTAAAATCAATGTGCTTTACTACTAAAAAATAGAGGTGAGCATACCAAAAGTGTTAAATACAATGCCAGATCATTCATCCTAAGGTCTGTGTCCAGTTCTTCATAAGATTGCCTCTAATTTACTATGGTTATTTGGCTAGAACAGCTAATTCATGGACTATATAGTTTTAAATTCTTTCATTGTGGCTATTTAAAAATAACAGCAAACACCAAGTTTTTCCTTCTTTTAACCTTTCAAATTATGAATCACCATGAGACAAAGACCGTAATGGCAGCCAAGGTTATTCTACAATGATGTAAGTATGTCTGGAAAGGACAGAGAGGCCTTAAGAGAAAGCCAGGTTCGTGATAAGATGTAGCAGAAACAGTGAGAAAGCAGAAACCATGGTGTAAGGCAATGATGCCCAACTAGATGCCAAATTGTTCCTAGATGGATATTTGTGAAATATGTGAATGTCATAGGTATTGCCATGTGTTCTTATATTGTCATGATCCTTGCAGATCAAACTGTTAAATGTACTGACAGTGCCACGACCCCAGATGTCGAAAAGATGAAATTGGGGCCAGAGTGGTGGCACAATCAGTATGGTGTTTGCCTTGCATGTGCTAGCCTAGGATGGACCACAGTTCGATTCCCTGGTATTCCATATAGTCCCCCAAGCCAGGAGCGATTTCTGAGTGCATAGCCAGGAGTAACCCTGAGCATCACCAGATGTGTCCCCCCCCCCAAAGATGAAACTGTTGCTATAGAGCAGTACCTACTGATGCAAAGGTGAGAGCAAGAAAGAATAAGAGAGTGAGTGAACAGGCATGTGAAAGCTATCACTATATTAAAATGGTGCTGAGAAATGAAAGAGCAAGAACTGATCAAAGATGGATCATGTGAGAGTCCCCACATAAATTACCTCAATTACCCAATAACATACCTTTGAAAGATGGAATAAATTTGGGACACTGCTGGACTTAACACCCATGATCAAAAACTCTATTCAGAATTAACATCCAGGGGACCTCCCACTCAGAAGAAGTGCCCATCCTTTCTCTGCTACCAACTCTGACTGCCAAACTGCCACCTTATGATGTGTAACCCTCCTTCCACCATATACTGCCAATAAAACTGCATACCAGTGAAACTGTGTGGGATTATAAGATTTGTCTTTTTTCTACCTCAATCAATATATGAATTGTTACTCATTGGATAGAATTATCTTTGAATGTAACCCCTTGGTTTAGTGTGGAATTTGGATGATCCCATCTTGCAGGTGTGACGTTTTCCCCTCAAATTAAATGCTTGGTTGGAAAGGAATAAATGTGGGGAACTCTTCCAAAGCCTTTTCTCTTTGTGTGTGTGTGTGTGTGTGTGTGTGTGTGTGTGTGTGTGTGTGTGTGTGTGAAAGAGAGAGAGAGAGAGAGAGAGAGAGAGAGAGAGAGAGAGAGAGAGAGAGAGAGAATTATTTTCCAGACTATCATCTGATTCCAGACCCCTGTCTTGCCAGTATTCTGGGGTTGGAACCGGAGGACTTAATTCAATAATACTATAATGTAGACTTCCCTCATAAAAGCAATTTGTAATTATATTAGAATGAGCTTGAGTAACAAGTGAAACCTCCCACTCACCATGGAGTACTGCTGAGACCAAATGTAATATTATAATGGAGCGTTTCAGATTGTCACAGGTACTAGGTGAACAATGATTCTTGGTACCTTGTGGTGCTGCTGAAGTTCTATACACAATGAAGAATTGTCCAGAATTGTGAGTGAGTCCTAAAGCCCAGCAGGACATTTATATGGGTTAAAGCCTGTTTTGCAATTATCAAAGCTTAAAGCCTGACTATTTTTCCATGAAAAGTAGGCACGAGCTTCCATGTAAATCAAAAGATAATTGTTTAGTTTTGTTAAGAATTCGATCAGAGGATACTCACCACTTCAGGTAGAAAAATTACCTCCAAAAAACTGCTTTGTATTCTGTTCTTCAATCTAACAGCATCTGATGATTCCCATCTATAATTGATATATTTTAGAAAATTCTACATAGTGTTGGAATATCTAATAATATGCTTTCCTATATTTTCCTATATTTATTGTTACACCTAAGCATTAACATACTAAACTACAGGCTGTTATTACTTCCTTTTTGTTTCTTCCTTATAATAGAATAAGAGAGTAAAGCATCATTTGGAGTGTTTATTAATTGTGTGAGAAATAGGTTGATATTGGGTGCAGGGAACTTTCAACAAGGTACTGCAAAATATTTATTAAATTTAAAATATTACATTTATTTATTAGAAAAAGGGTGTGGTCTGATGGACCTGAAAAGCATACAAAATAAAAGGATTACAAACTAGTCAGAACAAAGAAGAGATATACAATAAATACAAAATATCATGAGGCAAAACAAAACAGTTTAGACCCAAGAGAACAAGTGCTTACAAACAACACTTGTCTAGACAGGTTGGTCTTAGGGCCTTCTTCCTGTACACTGTCCCTTCCTTCCCCAACATTAAACCATTGGAAACACTTCTTATCTACTTTCTCAGAACCCCTCTATTTATCTTGTTGACAAATGGTCAACCTATGAGGCTGAGAGATAGCACAATGGGCTGAGCACATGCTTTGCGTGAAAAAGTCATGAGTTTCGCCCCTGAATTGAGTCCCCTGAACACAACCAAGTCCTCTGAGCAACACATAATCCCCAGCACTGAAAAGAGAGTAACCTTAAAAAACTGCCACATCTGTCACCAAAAATAAATAAATAAAAGCAAAACCAGAACTAAAACAATCAAAATAAAAGTCTCCTAAAATGAAGCATTGATGACTTTATTTTACTAAAAAAAAAAAAAAAAAAAAAAAAACTGTCCAAATTTCCAAATTGCCTTAATGTTCAGACCTACCAAAGTCACAATCTCCCCAAAATAATTTATCGTCAACTGACTAATCCACCCAAAGTCACTTTTTTCCATAAGTAATAAATCAGCAAATCCCATCTTCACCTTGACCTTTCTGATTTCCCTGTGCCGAAGCCTATTCTCACCTCTAATAATGCATTCTCTTTTTCCCCTTATGTGTTCAAATCCCTTGTTAATGTGCTCTAAGTGATCAGACTTCCTCTAGAAACCTAGAGAGAGCAATTAAGTGTGGAATTAAGTCAAAAGAGGCCAATTTAAACTATAATAACAAGCAAGCCCAAATCAGAGGGGCTTATAATAAGGGTTTACTTCTCACTTCTGTCACCACCACACATCAATAACACTTCTGATCCCAGACCATATTTTTTCAGGGAAAAGCATTTATCTGCAACAGTGCTATTCCTCATAACATAAAAAAAAAATGCATGGTAACTTTTACTAATTCTTAAGATCTCATTCAGGAGACACACACATGACTCTTATACTTGGATTTTATTAGTCAAAGCTAGCCATATGACCAAGCATAAGATGAGTAAAAAGGAAGGGAAAGGGGAAAGAAGAGAAGTGGAAACAAATATTTTCTCTCATTAAAATATACAATGATTGAAAGAACTTTCATCGAGATCACTCCTAGGTCATGAATTAAAATTCAGTATTCTAACACTATAAATCCTAGAATATTTGTCTACAAATACAATTTTCTGCCAATATCAGTTTGTCTTTTCGTTTATAATTACAACATTTTTAAATAGTGAGATGGGAAATGTTATGAGTCTAATTTAATTATAAAATGAGAAAGAGAATAAACTTTCAAAAATAAAAACTTCTGACAAGTTCATTTCAAAGTTGATAAACCAAGGAAATTATAAACAGTTTATGCTAGAACACATGAAGGTACCAAATTAGCTAGTACAAAAATGTCCACAAACTTTATAAGAACTTTGAGAACAGATTCTGCAAATTGCTTTACTCGCTATTCAAGTCAATATTTACAAATTAAACTTTTTTAATTTTACAATGTCAAGCATACACTCACTCATGCTGAAAAATATAGCATAAAATCAATAACCTCTGATCTGCTGCCAAAATGTACCAAACTTCTAAATTAGGTACAAATGAGGGATAATGCTGAAGAAATAAGCCTACATCAAAGCGACAATAAGAGCTGACAGTTGTGGATTTATGAATTGTGAAGACAATCCTATTTGATTTTTGTCCAAAATAAAAGTCCTAGGGGATATAACACCATGAATTGCAATTTTTAGGTAGACACATTCAAAGTCCATACTACTGCCACTGTAAATTTATTTATTTGCTTGCCGGTAAATATAATTTGGGTGGGGGTGGGGGCCACACCTGGCTCTGCTTAGGGCTTAGCCCTAGTTCTATGCTAAGGAATAACTCCTGGTGGGTTGTGAGTGGGGGAAGTAGAGCCCACATACGGGTTTTGGGGATCATATACAAATGAAATTTGTATTTCATGGGTCAGCCTTCCAAATGCCCTACCTGCTATATAATTGCTCTGGCCCCTAGCACCAGGAATTTAATCTTGCTCTAAAAAATGTAGCCATGCCCAATAACTACACATCACTCAGGTGCTTTTTCCCATATAACTTTTCATCCAAAAGAAAAATGAGAAAATATTGGCATATTTATGCCATGGTAAGTATCTAACAGCCCTCAATCTTCCATTTAAAGTCACTGCTGTCAAATCTATCACTTATAAAGGTATTTTCAGGTGCTTCTCTAGTAAATCTGTGATAGAAACTGCCTGTAGAAAATCTCAACTGGCATTAATTTTGAAATTCTGTTGAGCCTCATGTTAGCAAAATTAAAATGTATTATGTTCATTTTTCCTATGAACAGCATTTAAAATATACTTGCTTACTTATGGATGGCATACTATATTTTTAAATGATTCATTAAAAATAAATATTAGTTGCTTCAAAAATACAAAGCAATTGGGAAGCTATAAATATTATTGGTTTACCAATTTAATGACCATTTGCATACCTAATCTGTGCAGGACAATGAACCAGATTCAAATAAAATAAACAAATAAACTAAATATTTAGTAATTTATCTAAATAAACTACTCTATATAGACTTTGAAGTTCATTTGTGTATCCAGCTGAATGACAATGGTCAGCATAATTTACTATTCATTATTGTCAAGAATATTTTTCTAACCACTGCTATTTATCCAAAACTAACTCCAAAAGGCAATTTCCCTGAAATTCTTACAACACAATTCTGTCTTTTTATTTTGTTTGATTTCTTTGATAACCTAGAATTAATTTCATTCTGACTACTCCATCGTACTATAAATTCTTTAGTTGACTAGTTCTAAATCAGCCTACAAGTAATTTGCCAAGCTGCAGGCCCAAATAGCATAGCTGGGCTTACACGAAGGACAATTTTGTCTTTCCCAACTGAAGTAGAGCACTCTTTTCTTATTCTAATATAACTATTGTCCCTACAACCCCCAATGATTTACAAAAAAAAAAATTATACTCAATATAAGTAGTAAGATCTTGAGGTTTCATTGTACTTCATTAATCTTCTCACAATATCCCTCCCAGAGATTCTTACCTGATGTTTGTGAGAGCCATAAAAAAGACTGGGGAGCATGTAGGGGAAAAGATGAATAAAACTGTATGGAGAAAAAAGTTATATCTTCATTCCACTAACCTCAAACTAAAATCTAACATTTCCTTCCATGATTAATAATATGTCATGAAGGGGCTGGTGAGGTGGCGCTAGAGGTAAGGTGTCTGCCTTGCAAACGCTAGCCAAGGAAGGACCGCGGTTCAATCCCCTGGCGTCCCATATGGTCCCCCCAAGCCAGGGGCAATTTCTGAGTGCTTATCCAGGAGTAACCCCTGAACATCAAACGGGTGTGGCCGAAAAAAAAAAACGAAAAAAAATAATATGTCATTAAATGTAATTGCATCACAGTATGATTTATGTCACCAAAAGTAATAAACATTTCTATCTTCCATACTGGTTGTTATAGATGTGCTAAAAATTGTTATGTTCATTGCTTCTTCATTATTACAGTAGTTACTAGACCCATGTCAAGATCTTTTTTATGTTCATAGAATTAAATATCACTGTAACTCAGCTTTATTTTTTCAATATTTAGAAATTATTATGTTTAATACATGATCTTTCTATGATATAGATTTGATTTCCTGTTAGAAAATCTTTAAAACTTTAATTAAGAAGCATCATGGATATGGCTTAAGTGACAAGCACATGTTTTGCATAAGAGATTCTAAGTTCATCCCTAGTAAGTACCTCATGCTCTCAGAGTATCATTATACAACAATAAGAACCAAAACCAAATAATTATAGGACATAATTATGACAAAGGTTCATAAGTCCTATAAGAACTATAATAACAAACTAGTTTGATAAACCCTTAACTAACTTTGTAAAGAAAAAAAAGAGGGGCTGGAACGATAACACAGCGGTAGGGCATTTGTCTTGCATGCAGCCTATCTCGGATGAACCTTGCTTCGATCCCCTGGCATCCCATATGGTTCCCCAAGCCAGGAGCTATATCTGAGTGCATAGCCTGGAGTAACCTCTGAGCATCACAGGGCCTGGCCCAAAAAGCCAAAGAAAGAAAAAAAAAAGAAAAGAAATCACCTGGATCAAAATTAAAGTAAAAGAAAAACATAACCAATGCCATATAAATACAAAAGGTCATACGAGGTTATCACAAACATCTTCATGTATTAAATTGAAAAACCCAAGAAACGGATAAATTTTTAGATAAAATCTTATCAATGCTGACTTTTGAAAAAGATAAAACCTGAACAGAACAATTACTAATATAGAACTTGAAACAGTCATCAAAAGTCTCCTGAAAAATTAAGGCAGAGACCCAAACAGATTTACTACTGAGTTCTCCCATATGTTCAAAGAGAACTGTTACCCATTCTTCTCAAGCTCTTCCAGATAATGGAAAAAGCAGAATTGTTCTTAACAGTTTTATAATACTAACATTACCCAAATATCAAAAGCAGAGAGACACCACTAAAAAAATAACATAAATTAATATTCTTGATGAACATAGGTGCAAAGATTCTCAACAAAATCATAATAAGCAATTCAACAATGCAAAGTGAATTTAATAATACATTAAGAGGATTATATACCATGATCAAGTGGAATTTATTTTGGGAGTCAAGAATTTTTAATATGCATCAGTGTATTATACTATACCAACAAAAGAAAAAATAAAAATCATATGAGACTATTAAAGGTACAGAGAAAGATTTTGATGAGCTTTAACACCCCAGGACACAGAAATCTGACAGCTAGTAAAGCATTTGACTTGCATGCCTTGCATGCTAGGTTTGTTTGTTTACTGGCATCCCATAAATCCTCAAATGTGATCTTTAAGTGCAGAGTCAAGATTAAGTCTGAGTACCTCTGGGTATACCTCCACCCCCAAAAGAAGACTTCATATGCATTTATGATTGTTTCAAAATACTCTACAAAACTGCTTTAAGAGGCACTTACCTCAATATAATAAAGATCATATGCAACAAACCAACAGCCAATATCATACTAATAGAAATATATGAATGCCTGTTCTTGAATATAAGGCACTAGGCAAGGAGATCCACTCTTACCACTACTATTGTACACAACATAAAGAGTTCTAGCCTCAAAAATCAGGTAAGAAAAAGAAACTTGAGGGTTCAAGATGAGAAGACAAAAATTAAGTTATCACAATTAGAAGATAACATCATAATATAAATAGAAAATCTGAAAGAATGCACAAAAAAGGAAGAATATTTCATATTCATGGACTAGAAAAAAGAACATTGTTAAAATGGTCATCTTATACAAAGCACCATAAATATTCAATAAAATCGCTATCAAATTTCCAATGGCATTCTTCAGGGACAAGGAACAGATACTTTGGAATAGAATCACAAATATCCCCAAAAAGATAGAAAGAGAAGCATTTTCATTCCCTCTACTATAAGTTATAGTAATTAAAACTGTGTTAATATAATAAATACAGACTCTCACCAATAGAATAGAAAAAGTAGCACTGAAGTCAATCCTCACATATATTCACAGTTACTTTACAATAAATTACCCAGAAAATCAAGTGAATGACAAATGGTGTTAGGGAAACTGGTTAGTGCTAAGTTTGAAAAAATATAATAGAATAAAACACTTCATATAATACACAAAAGTTAACTAAAAATGAACTAAGATCCTGATATTAGCCATAAATTCATAAAATACAATGAGAAGAATCATAGGCAGAATTCTCCATGACAGTAAGCATCAGAGTTATTAAGTTCCATTAGAAAAGTAAACAAAAGCAAAATGAATAGCACTATATTAAATACTGTTTAAGAAACTATGGCTACTGAATGAAGAAAATATTTTCACACCATATATCTAAAATAGATAAAGATCTCACAAAATTAAGCAAAGGCAAAAATACAAACTCATTACCCAAAGAAAGGAAACACAGTTGGGCAATTCCTCAAAGAAAACAAAGGTATGGCTAACAGGCTTATAAAAAATATTCATCATCACTTACCAACAAAATGCAAATAAAAATGATAAGATTTTAGCTTATATCAGTGTTAGTAGTTAATGTCCAGAAAGAAAAAAAAACAGTACTGGTGAGAAACACAATGGGACAAAACTAAGCTCAATTGCTTTGAAAAATAGTATGGTAACTTTTCAAAAAACTGTAACTACCTTCTCTCTCTTCTCTGCCCTGGGAGCAAGCAGTTGTCTTGCCATCCTCTCCTCATCCTCTAAATATGTCTGCCTGTACCAAATTTGTCTCCTCTCCTCTTTGTTTAGGAGACCCTCCCAGTTGCTGAGCAGATCAGTGTCTTTGTGGTGCTGATCCGACCAGAGATACCAACAGATAAGAGATTCAACAGCTTGGCAACCCCAAATCCCCTGACTTCACTTGTTCTGAGCTGCAGCTTCCAAAGCAACACCATTTCTGAGAATATCAACAGAGCAGCCAAATTTATTGGGACTGGAGCTGCCACAACAGGGGTTGCTGGCTCTGGAGATAGAATTGGGACTATATTTGGAGGCCACATCATTAATTATGCCAGGAACTCTTCGCTAAAGCAACAGTTATTTTCCTATGGCATTCCGGGCTTTGTCCTCTAGGAAGCATGGAACACTTGACTGAAGGTGATTTCCCTCAACCCCTCACCATGTGAAGGTGCTGTCTTTACCTCTTATAACTACTTCTCCTACATCTCTTCTGCCCTTTAGGTTCAACTTGTTAAACTTCCCCAGATAGCCTGGGGAAAATGGTTAGCTCAGGATTTGACAGAAGGAAGGCAAATACAGAATTAATATTATTTTAAGAACAGAATTACCATATGATCTAGTAATTCCCCTGTTAGCATCTATCCAAAGAATACAAAAAACACTGACATAAAAAATATATGCACATACATGTTCATTGAAGGACTATCTATAATAGTCAAGATCTGAAAATAATCCAGTGCTCAACAATAGAGAAATGGATAAATGGATTCATACCCAGATACAAGAAACTGTGAAATCTTGCACTTTATTAAAACATGGAGTTTATCCTGTCAAGTAAATTAAATTAAATCAAAAGGAGGACAAATGAATATAAAACTTCACTCTTGTAAATGAAGAGTTAAAGCAAGGTAGGAAACAGTGTCCAATGAAAACAAATCCTTAGACTCTGGCAACAAGAACTGAAGTAACCAAGAAAAGGTGGAATATAGAAGAAGAGCTACAATGAGTAGAGAGTAAGGTACAAGTAGTGAAGGGATATTGGCATGTTTGTGTGAGTGAAATGCAGCAATATAATATACCTAAAGCATTAATTCTATTATAAGGCATGTTTCCCCAATAGTATTTATTTAAAGAAGCACACAGGTTTTACTAGGATAGTATCAAGTCCCTACAGGACAGAGTCCCTTCTGGATTCTATTTTATTCCTTCCATCTCCATGTTACTTAGTCCTTGGTCCCTTCCATCTTCAAAGTTAACAGTCACATCATTTCTGCCATTGCTTTATCATTGCATTGCCTCTGATTCTGATCTCCTGCCTCCTTGTTTATAAGACCAACTTTCTTACATTAGGCCTGCTTGGATAATACAGAAAAAATTCCATATTCAAGATTCTTGATCACATCTACAAAGTCCCTGTGGCTATGGAAGATAACATAGTCACAGATTCCAGAGACTAAGATGTGGATTTCTTTGGGTAATTATTATTCACACTGTCTGTATTTCTAACCATGCTTTACTGTGCTGTCAAAATAATACAATGAATTTGGAATATACTCTTGAGTGTAATGGATATAAATATTGATGCATTGAGTTCAGAATTCAAGGTCGCAATAGTAATATAAGATTCAGTTCTGTTAGCCATAAAGTCTAATAACCAATAATTTGGAGTGTCTTCTATGTATCAGATTATTTACATATCCATCATTTTCTTATCTTTTATACTCTAAACTTGCTTTCTAAACCTTTCTAGGCTCATTTGTTTTTAGATTTAATGTCCCATATATCGCTTATAGAGCCTTTACTCTTCATTGGAATGTTTCTAGTTAATTTCATTCTTTTACTTATCCACTTTTTGTTGTTGTTGTTGTTGTTGTTGTTGTTTTGGGGCCACACCCAGTGATGCTTAGGGGTTACTTCTGGCTATGTGCTCAGAAATCACTCCTGACTTGGGGGACCATATGGTATGCCAGGGATCAAACCATGGTCTGTCCTAGGTCAGTCATGTGCAAGGCAAATGCCCTACCACTGCATCACCACTCCAGCCCCACTTATCCACTCTTTGATGCAAAAAAAATCTTACTTGTTTTTCTTTCCAATATGATCTTTTGTCACCATCTACCTTTTCTCTTTCTGTCCACCCCCATATCCTCAGGTAATCTAAATTCTATTATCAATGTCCAATACTTTATTTTTTTATTTTTGTTATCTATCAATTTTATATTCTTACATTGCACACGTAAGTGAAATCATCAAATATTTGACATTTTATTCCTTTCTTCACTTAACTCTTTGCTTTGTCATGAAAAGCAAACTTTATGCTTTATATACAACATAAACAATATATAAATATATAAATCTACATCCATGGCTTATCTAAATATAGATGTTTTATCAAATAATAACACTTTATTCTTTTTTGTGATTTTTGGATCACACCCAGCAGTGCTCAGGGGTTATTCCTGGCTCCATGCTCAGAAATTGCTCCTGGCAGGCACGGAGGACCATATGATTGCCGGGATTCGAACCGATGACCTTCTGCATGAAAGGCATGCCTTACCTCCATGCTATCTCTCTGGCCCTTTTATTCTTTTTTTTAAAGATGCCATCATTTATTCAAAACATAGACTACCAGATAGCCACTTTAATGAACTGATGATACATAAACATCAAATTGGATAAACCTAAAAATCTTTTGTTTTTATTATTATTATTTAATATCTTTATTTAAACACCTTGGTTACAAATATGATTGTAGTTGGTTTTCAGTCATGTAAAGAACACCTCCCTTCACCAGTGCAACATTCCCATCACCAATGTCCTAAATCCCCCTCCTCCCCACCCCACTCCCTGCCTATACTCTAGACAGGCTTTCTAACTCCCTCACTCATTCACATTGTAATGATAGTTCTCAATGTAGTCATTTCTCTAACTGCACTCATCACTCTTTGTGGTGAGCTTCAAGTCATGAACTGGACCTTCCAGCCCTCCTCTCTTTCGTCTCTGAAAATTGTTGCAAGAATGTCTTTTATTTGTCTTAAAACCCATAGATGAGTGAGACTGTTCTGCTCTATCTCTCTCCCTCTGACTTATTTCACTCAGCATAATAGATTCCATGTACATCCATGTATAGGAAAATTTCATGACTTTATCTCTCTTGACAGCTGCATAATATTCCATTGTCATCACTTTATTCTATCAATAGGAAGTTTCCACATTTTTGTTCTAATATACAATGCTGCAATAAACAAGGCAAGAACCCTTCTGTAATTTCTTTAGGAGATTCCATTCCCTCACTATAATTCCCAGCTTCCCAGAGGGTGAAAGTAACTAATTAACTAAGTAACTAATTAAAGTAACTTAATTTATTATAATTTATAATACTGTTCAGAGAGAGTCCTCATACACAGAATATTACAACTCCTCATCCTCCACCAACTCTCAACTCACACTCCAGCCCTCCCACCACCTCCATCTCCCTTCGAGGTAAACTTCATGCTATATATAGAACAATTCTGGGTGGCTGAGAGGGGGATTGGGTGAAGGAGGTACACCCAGAAGTTCTGAATGCTGACTATGCTCAGGGTTTGATCCCAGAGGTGCTTCAGGGACCATATGTGATGCCAGTCAAGAGCCATATCTCCACAAAATCAAGAAGATAGAAATATTATGCAACTGTCAGGGGGAAATGAAGTCATGAAATTTACTTATATGTGGATTATTATGGAGATTATTATGGTGAGCTAAATGCACCAGAGAGAGAGATATAATACTTGCTTTCCATTGCGAGATATAAAAAATAGCATGGAAATAATATCTGAAGACAATAGAGACAAGGGTCAGGTGGACCAGTCCATGGTAAGAAGTTTGCCACAAATAATAAAAGAGTGCAGTTAGGGCAGAGAAGGGACCATTATGACAATGATAGTTGGAAAAGATCACTCTGAACAAGGACGGGGTGCTGAAAAGAGATAAAGTGTTATGCATGATCCTCCTTCAGTAACAATACTGCAAATCACAGTGTCTGAAAGGAAAGAGAGGGGAAAAGTGAGAGAGAGAAGAAAATTGTCTGCCCCAGAGGCAGGCAGAAGAGAGGGCAGGGGACTTGGGGAGAGAGAAAATGGGGCTATTGGTGGCAGGAAATGTACACTGGTAAAGGGTGTTGTGCATTGTATGACAAAAACTCAATCATTAGGGGCCGGCGAGGTGGCGCTAGAGGTAAGGTGTCTGCCTTGCAAGAGCTAGCCAAGGAAAGATCGCGACCACGGTTCAATTCCCCGGTGTCCCATTTGGTCCCCCCAAGCCAGGGGCAATTTCTGAGTGCTTAGCCAGGAGTAACCCCTGAGCATCAAACGGGTGTGGCCCAAAAAAAAAAAAAACTCAATCATTGACAACTTTGTAACTGTCGGAAAAAAGGCAACCTTATAACTAACAACCTTCTAATCATGGTGTTTAAATAAAGTTATTAAAACAGAATAAATAAGTACTTTCTGAATTAAAATACAAATATATGTGTGTGTATACACACACACACACACACACACACACACATATATATATGGTTAAAAGGGCAAAACAAAAAAAAACTCTACAAAAATTGATAGGGAGGCAAGAACTAGACTAGGCAAGATAGCCAAAACTGGCAGTTACACAGATGTAAGTGGACATATATTGCCCCCTGCGGGCCAGTTAGAGAGATGTGATGGCTTTCTGAACAGTAGGCTACCCATATGAAAATTCTGCTGTTCCAAGACAAGGGCAGAGAAGCAGAGAAGGTTACAAACATAACACAAAAAGCCCTCTCCCAGTTGCATTATAACTGCCAGTTTATGATAGAAAACCTAGAACTATTAAGAGTTTGCAGAAACTAAAGGTAACAAACTTTCTATTAGATGTTTGCACGTGTTTGGTCCTGTTTGATCAACTGTGGATGAACATTTGGTTAAATACCAATGTTAGGATCAGATCACAAAGCAATTCTCACATCAGCTTGAGTCTGAAAATATGAAGACTGCCATCTCCAGAGATATTCACTAATGAGTTTCTCCAAATCTTCCAAAAGGTCCTTCTACCCTTCCATCCAAGTTCTTTCACAAAGTCAAAGAAAGGATTCTTCCCATTTCTATGAGGCAAAAATTACCCCAAAGTCAAAATCAAACACTTCACAAAAAGGAAATAATGGCCTAGGAATAATGACCTGATGAATAAAACTGAAAGATGGTCAGTGAAGTCTCAATGACTCAAATTCATCCATGCATTAAAACACTAATACAACATAATCAAGTAGAATTTATCCCACAGATAGAAGAATAGTTCAAATATCAGTCAATGTGCTATACAACACTAATAAAAGCAAATATAAAAATAATCATATAAATATATACCTAGAAAGAGTTCTACAAGAGAAAAATACACATTTAATCACTTGAATAGTGGGGATAGAAGAAACTTAATATAGTAAAGGTCATATACAATCAACAAAGAGAACACCATACTCAATGACAAAAATACTAAAGACCTTTCTTTTAAGATCAGACACAACACACAATGTCTACTCTCACCACTATGATTCAACAAGTACTGTAAGTTCTAGACACAAAAATTAGAAAAAATAATAAAAGTGTTTCAAATCAAAAATCAATCTCTTCACATATAGAATCCATTATATTGTACATAGGTAACTTTAATAACACCACAAAAAGTTCTTAAACGGACCTAAATAGTAAAATGGCAGGATAAAAAAATCAATTTTTTAAAATACCTATTGTGTTTTATATGCAAGTAATGATCTAAAACAGAATTTTAAAAATTCTACTTACTATAATGTCAAAAAGTCAAGTAGCTAAAAATCAATTTAGCAAAGAAGGTGAAAAATTATACATGAATATCATTAGAAAACACAGAAATGTGAGAAAACATTATATGTTCTTGGGTTGATAAAATCAACTTTATTAAAATGGTCATCCTAAGTAAAATAATATAATATATAAATAATATTTTATTATTATATAAATATTCAAAATAACATAAAGATTCAGTTCAATCCCTATCAAAATTCCAATAATAGTTTCCAAAGACACATATGAAATAATGCTAAATTATATACAGAACCATAAAAATCCCTAAAAAGCCAACTTAATTCTGAGGAATAAAAGAAAATAGGAGGCTTTGTAGTCACTGATTTTAAACCATATCATAAAGCTATAATAAGCAGCACAAAACTGTGTGGTACTAAGATAATTGCAAATTCTCACAATAGGATAGAATTAATAGCCCAGAAGTAAACCGTCAGATGAAAACAACTAAATTATAGCAAAGGAACTAGGTGCATTAGGTGGAGCAATGAATATCTCTTTAAATATGCTGGGAAAATTGAATACCTACTGCAAAATTAAAAAAGAAAATTAAAACAAAACTGAACTCCTATCTCTTATCATTCACATACGTTGATCTAAAGACCTAAGTCCATTAAATATCTCAAGGAAAACATGGGAAGTATTTTGACATCATCCTTGATGCTTCTTTATTCTTTACAATCTACATTCCATCTGTCATTAATGTGTTGATTGTTTCATAATATTTTTAGCATTTGTTCTACTTACATACTTTTTGGGGCGCTACACACAAACACATGATGTCTAGGCTACACCATGTAGTGCTATTCTGAAGCAGCGTCATAAAACCATACCTGGTGGTGCCAGAAGAAGGCATGAGGTACTGGATACCAAATTGAGGCCTCATATATAGAGTTTTGGTTTTTTGAGCTGTCCTCTTAAACCCAGAATTTAGGGGCTGGAGCAGTAGCAAGGCGGTAGGGTGTTTTTGCCTTACATGCGACTGACCCAGGAAGGACCTTGGTTTTATCCCCGGCGTCCCATATGATCCCCAAGCCAGGAGCAATTTCTGAGCGCATAACCAGGAGTAACCCCTGAGCATCATCGGGTGTGGCTCAAAACAAAACAAACAAACAAACAAAAAAAACAGTTTACTCCATTTTTTTACCAGCTCATCCAATCCACCACATTTAATGTCATGGTTACTTTAATTGCTCCTAATCAGTTTTTGTCCTAAACTTACATTCCTGAATATATCGAAATAATTTTTGAGCCATACATCTATTGGAACTAAGTTGACTCCTGGCTCTATGCTTAGAGATCATTCCTGGAAGTGTCTGTGGAACTTGAAGCCATGTATCATACCGGAGATCAAACCAGGGTGAGCTGTATACAAGCTCCTTAATCCTCTTGCTTTATCTCCAGTCTCCAGAATTATTTTATTTTTTAATGTGAGTGAGAAAATGCCTCCTCAAGCTCAGAAATATCTTGCATCTTACTCCCTCAGAGTCTCTGAATTTGCTTTTCCTCCGCTTGGGATGCCTGCCCCCAGAAATCATCAGGGTTTTTTGTTGTTGTTGTTGTTGTTGTTGTTTAATTTTTAAACAAGGGGGGTTGGTGTTTTTGTTTGTTTATTTGTTTGTTTGGGTTTTTTTGTTTTTTTCTGTCACACTCAGCAGCGCTCGGGGTTACTCAGGGATTGATGTGGAAGAGGTCTAAGGCAGAAGAAAACGTAGTTCTTCTTTGACAGTTTCCTTTTATAAGGAATAATACTGGAAAAGTTCATAAATAAACAAATCCCAAAATAGTTAACCTGCAGCCTCTCCATCTAAAGTAAACTAGTCACATTTGCTACGGTCTAATTTCTCTACAGCACAAAGGTATAAAAAACATGCCATGAGAAATTCCACTACAAAGCCCACATGCCATGTGGCTATTTTGCACAGGTACAAAGAGTTAGGTTGCAGGTGACATAATTAGGTCACTGGGGGCAAGAATGCAAAGAAATGAAAAGAAAATCCATACAAGTTTTCAAGTTTGTCTCTTTGTGGCTTCAGTAACTCTGCTCTTTTTCAAAGATCTCAGAAATCACTCCTGGCAGGCACAGGGGACTATATGGGATGCCAGGGATGCAACACAAAAAGCCCTACAGCTGTGCTATCTTTCCAGCCCCTCCCAATCTTCAGTTCTTTTTGTTAATGGTACAACTTATTAAAACCTTGCCTGAAGACCCTTTTTCTAAAGAACTACCTTCCCCATGCTGATCCCTGATTCTATGTTCTTTTTTTTCCCTATAACTTACTACCATCTGGTGTATACTTTTTTTGTTTGTTTTGGGGTCCACACCCGATGACACTCAAGGGTTACTCAGAAATTGATCCTGGCAGACTCGGGGACCTTATGGGATGCAAGAAATCAAACCCGGGTCAGCCACAGGAAAGTAAATGCCCTACTGCTGTGCTAGCTCTGCAGCCCCGGGGTATACTTTTTCTTATTATGTTCATTGTTTGCTTCTACACATTAACATTCAAAGTTCTTGACATTGGAGCTCTGGTGATAATAAAGTGGGTAGAGTGCTTTTGCTTTGTATGAGACCAGCCTGGGTTTGATCCCGGTTTTCCATATGGTTCCTCCAGCCATCAAGGAGTGATCCCTGAATACCAATGATTGTAGATATTATCCTCAAAGACATTGTCTCCCCAGAAAAATAAGTAAATGAAGCACAGACGATATTAAAATATTTATGGGGCCAGAGAGATAGTACAGCAGGTAGGGTGCTTGCTTTGAACACTTTCACCCAGGTTTGATTCCCTAGCATTCCATATGATCCCCTGATCCTGCCATAGATAGATTAGATAGATTCAAATATTTGCTGATGGGATTGAGAGATAGTACAAGACTTTAGGGGATTGCCTTGCAATGTAATTAACACCGCTTTGAGTCCCCAGCACCATATACAATCACCAATAGTCATTCCTGAGAATAGAGTTTGATCTAGCCCCTGAGGATTGTCTGGTGTGACACAAAAGCAAAGAAGACCAAAAAATAATCTGTTAAAT
Source organism: Suncus etruscus (assembly GCF_024139225.1). Taxonomy (NCBI): domain Eukaryota; kingdom Metazoa; phylum Chordata; class Mammalia; order Eulipotyphla; family Soricidae; genus Suncus; species Suncus etruscus. Next base: position 104,521,848 of record NC_064854.1, on the reverse strand, counting down.
TAATGTGGAAGAGGTCTATGGCAGAAGAAAACGTAGTTCTTCTTTGATAGTTTCCTTCTATAAGGAATAATACTGGAAAAGTTCATGAATAAACAAATCCCAAAATAGTTAACCTGCAGCCTCTCCATCTAAAGTAAACTAGTCACATTTGCTACGGTCTAATTTCTCTACAGCACAAAGGTATAAAAAAACATGCCATGAGAAATTCCACTACAAAGTCCATATGCCATGTGGCTATTTTACACAGGTATATAGAGTTAGGTTGCAGGTGACATAATTAGGTCACTGGGGGCAAGAATGCAAAGAAATGAAAAGAAAATCCATACAAGTTTTCAAGTTTGTCTCTTTGTAGCTTCAGTAACTATGCTCTTTTTCAAAGCTCTCAAAGATCAAAAGCCAGGCTCTTGGCCATTCAGCCTCGCTTTTACTCGAGAAATTTCCATTTCAGAGAAATTTTATTACTTGTCTTTAAATTTATTTGTGATGCTTTAAGAACAAAATAACCTACCGAATTGCTCTTTGCTCTATGTCAAAAGAATCACATGCAAATTGCTGTTTTCTAGTAATATTCTAAATTATTACCAGAAACCTATTTCAGCAAAGAATTTTTTTATCTTATTTGTTGTCCAAAAAGAAGTTTATTAGCAGAGAAAGAAGAAGAGGTGTATTCCATAAATGCTGGACTAGATGGCATTCCCACCAGCAATAAATACAGGCTCCTTTCTCTCCACATCCCTGCCAGCATCAATTGTTCTTGTTCTTTGTGATATATGCCAGTCTCTGTGGAGATTCCTCAAAAAACTGGAAATTGAGCTCCCATACCACTCCTAGGGATATAACCTAGGAACACAAAAATACAATTCAAAAACCCCTTCATTCTGTTTTCTCTTTTTTTCCCAACAGAACTTGAATCATCTTGTTCTCCCTCTTTACTTGAGAAGGAAAACATGAATGGTACCAGGAACAACCAATTGTATGAACACTGAGTGGGAATCAAAAATCATCAGACTTAAGCACCAAACCAAAGCCAAAGACACCGGAATCAATGCCTAATCTACAACAAGGTATACACAAAGGAGACCTCTTACACTAGCAGTCCATGAGGCATAAGGGGGAGGTATGGGTTACATGCTGGGAACAGAGGTGGAGGGAGTGGAATTGACTCTAATTCTTTGTGGTGGTGGGAATGGCCCTAATTCTTTTTCATTATGTATGTTAAATATTACTGTGAAAGACTTGTAATTCACTTTGATCACAATAAAAAATATTTTAAAAAGAAATTAAAAAGTATCAAAGTGATGGTACATGGTTTAAGGTACATATGGCTGATTCCATTACTCGAGGCCACTGAGTATTACTGGATGTGGTCCTATAGGCCTACAGGCACTACTGAGGGCCTTTTGCTTTTTTAAGAAAAAACTTTTTATTTGATTACCAAAAAAGTAGATTAAATAAAGGGAAATGGTTAGGGAAAGGAGAAAACAAATTTTATATAAAAGCAATACTAACTTCTTTTGGAAAAAAAGTAATAAATGCCAGAGGCTGGAAAAATAGTACAGCAAGATAGGGCACTTGTCATATCTATGGTGAACTCATGTTTGATCCCAGCATGCCAGGAGTGATTTTGAGTTTAAGTCAGGAATAACCTCTGAGCATCATAGGTATGGCCCAAAAACAAAAGCAAAAATGTAATATATGTCCTATACATCTGTTCCTCAATACTGTCTAAAGTCACATAGTAAAATGATCCACAAAAAGCTAGCACAGTTATGCTATCATATCAAAGCATATTTCTCTTAATAAAAAAATGTAAATATATATATATATATATATACCAAAAACTCAAGTTAAGGAGCCAGAGTGGTGGCACAGCAGTAGGGTGTTTGCCTTGCACGTGGCTGATCTAGAACAAACTGCTGTTCAATCCCCCAGCGCCCCATATGGTCCCCCAAGCCAGGAACTATTTCTGAGCACATAGCCAAGAGTAACCCCTGAGCGTCACAAGGTGTGGCCCCAAAAAAAACAACAAATAAAAAAACAAACAAAAAAAATCAAGTTAAAATTGTGTTTTTTGGACAGTAATGCTAGTGGATGGCACTAGAGTAGTAAAGCACCGGGTAGAAAACAGTTCCACAGGAGCTAAAAAGGGGAGACTAATCTGAGCTGTGGAGTTTGAGAACCAGGGAAGAGGGTACAGGGTGAAGAAAAAAGTACAGGAAAGAAGCACATGGTGCCCGAATACATATATTACCCCATATCCCCTCTTGAAATGTGGACTTTTCCATGACAGGTTGTGTTCTGGGGCTCTCTCCATCTTTAGAGAAGCTAAGAATTCTAGAAAGAGAGGGTAGGCAGCCAAAAAATAAAATCTAAGAATTTTAGAAGTAGTCAAAATTTAAATGCACAATATGATCAAATTCAAACTGCAAGTTCCAGAAAATGTTTAATGGGTGAGAGAGATGTGCTCAAGTGATGGTGGATGGGACAAGTTTCCATGTTTTTCCTCTTTGGGGGAGAGAAAAACAGTGGCAATCAGTTATGACCCATCTGAGTTAAATTCCTCCCCTCACCCAAATAATTCTGGGCACCACAAGATCCCCTTGTATAGAATTTTTGGTCTAGTTAGCTGAGAATTGTCAGGAAGGGGGTACAGATCTCCCTAATATTACCTGGGAGCACCCCCCAAAAATGTAAAACCATTCATCCTGATTCAGTACAAAGACAAGCTATAAATTGCTTTTGATCAGCAAACTGTAGATTACAGAACCCCAGTTCTAGGTGAAAAGGATATAGCCATAAGCAAAATAAAATTTCCATTCATATCCTATATATGTCAACAGACAAATAACTTCAGTAAAATACAAGTAGCAATTAAGCTCTGTAAATAAAAATAATACAAAACTCAAAAGTGACATCAAGAGAGGACTTTTCATAAGGGAAGTCCAGGAAGGTTCATTTGCACAAAGACACAAAGGACGTGGCAATATGAATTCTATTCTTTCAGCTAAGGCAGAAATCCCTTGTTCAGATGAAGTAATTTTTATGGGGAATAACAACACCATTTGAGATCCCTGGAAACTGTCCAAAACAAACAATTATAATTCACCATAAAACGGGTTCGGTCATAAACATCAATAGTGTAGGTAGGTAGGGGAGGATTTTATAGACATAAATGTGAATGCTTTTAATGAGGCTTGGAAAAGTCAGCACTAACTCAAGTTTCATTAACGCCTATCTGCAATTCACAGACTTTTCATACTGAGATATAATCTCAGTCTCAAAAATATTCTAATTCTTCCTTTCCTTGTGACTCTCACTCTAGAACCTTTCACCCTTAAGCTAGTCCATTTGAAGTGTTCACTGAGATCAATTGATCCTCATAGTCCTTTATTACAAAGGAGTTGCCAGGTCTTTGGGGTGTAAGAAGGGGAAACTCTAAAGAGAACAACTCTGTCAAGCTTATAAAACTTTCAGAGGTCGGGCCAATGACCAATGACTGTCACTGAGGCGCCAGGTTGACAGAGAAGAAAGTGAAAGACCTTTGATGGGCTCACCTGAAAGAAAAGGCTGACCACAGGTTTAGTGTATAGAAAGCTTGAAAGATCAAGGTACCATTCTGAGATTCCTCTTCACCTCTCTTTGTTTCCAGATAGAAACTGTGAGGAAACTGATTTTTCTCCAAAGTGATTCTTTTGTTCCTTTGGCCTAAGGTCTCAAGAAAAAAAATGACAACTGTGAGACAGAGGAAGCTTCTGGAAACTATGGACACTATCATAAGTCTTCCTGGATAGAAATCAGGTTTTGTTACTTATAGTTGACAAAAACTATTTGTAAAAGCAATAAAATCATCTGAGAAAGGTTCAAGAGATGCAAAACACAATGCCTTTAAAAATATGTAAACTCACAAATTCTCTTGTCCTCAAAATTCAGACAATTGTTAAGAAAATAATGAGACTTATATCAATGAGTATAGTATAAGAGAGAAGAACACAGAGTCCTAAATTTTCTACATGTAGAAAGCTTACAGTTCTACTTTAACAGCAAGTATCCTTACTAAAGACTTTCATGGTTTTTCTACATCACCATGCTGGCCTTATTGCCAGACTATATCTAGGTATGTCCAGAAGCTGCCTCTCAGCTCTAGTTATATTTATTTTCTAAAATACTAAAGCATAATTTTTCTCTAATCCAGAATATTCCCTGATTCCCATTCAGCAGCAACAGTGACAAAGCAAAATAACTGTGAAAAGATCAAAAATCTAATATCATTGAAGGACAACCATCCTTCTTCTCCATTACGTTGAGTATCTCCAGTCCTCCATAGAACAACTATTTTTCTTGCTTTTTTCCCTTGACAACACAAGGCTAGAGGTGCCTGAACTAAATTATCCATCCTTACTATCACTCTCATAATTCATAGTCACATCTGATAGAAATTGAACTTCTCAGAGGCCACCAGTTTCACATTGGATTTTAGCACAAAAGGTATAAAATCACTTAGTCAGAAAACTTTATACTAATTTCCCAAGTGTACTTACTATTTTGGAAAGAATTTCCTGCTTCAAAGTTGTAGCACATCCTAAATTCACTCAAATATTTTTTAAGTTTCTACTTTATGTGAAGACCATCAAAGGAAGTGACTCAGTCAATGGAATGCATGCCTTCGCACATACCACATTAGTAAATTAGTGGCTTCAGACCCCAAAACCACCAAAAATAGAGGTAGTAAAAAACAAAATAATCAATGAAAGTAATGAATAAAAATAAATACTGCTATTAAGAACAGCAATCACTTTTGTAGCACTTACTACATACACCTCTATGCAGCATTTCATCTGATCTTCACAACTAGAATAAAAGGTGAATAATATTATTTGCCCGGTTTTATAATTGAAGAAACTGAAGCACACAATGTTAAATTACTAGTATTAATAGGCTGTAGAGAGTATACAACCAAAAAGGCGTCTGTCTTGCAAATGGTCAGCCTAGATTTGATCCCCAACAACTCACATGGTCGATCCCTCAAGCATTGCCAGGAGTAATCCCTGAACAAAACCAAATTAACCCGTAAACAACTCTAAGTGTGACACAAATCCTGACAAAACACACACATGCAATTTATCCTATATTTCACAGTTATTAAATGGTAGAATTAAGTTTTAAACACAAAAAGTCTAATTCCAGGGACTATGCCTTTAATTGTGCCACCTAGCAAATCCTATAGGAAAATAGTTTCCCCATAATTAAGAGGAATACACACATTAAACTTCTCAGAATGATCTGAAATTCTACTCTACACAGAGCTCCAATACTTATAAAGTAATGGCACATGTTAAAAAAAGTGAATCTGTCCTTTCTCTGATTGACACATATTAAAAATATAAACAGTAAGGCCAAAGCCATGGAGCAGCAGTAGGGCATTTGCCTTGCATGCAGCTGACACAGGACAAACAGCGGTTCTATCCTCTAGCATCCCATATGGTTCCCCAAACCAGGAGCAATTTCTAATAGCCAGGAGTAACTCCTGAGCATCACAGGGTGTGGCCCAAAATCCAAAAAAAATTAAAAATAATTAAACATATAAACAGTGGCCATGACTTGTAACCTTTTGGTACAAGATCTAACTAGTGTCCTGTGACCTTTATACCTTTCCCCCTGGAAATTAGGTATCTTTGGTCTGTAACAGCATTTCAGTAAGCGGGTGAACTTGGGGTTGCTGGAACAGAATGTGTTAATGGGGGACAGATGGCCTCAGGCACAATTTTTTCAAAACTTTTTCTTCCCTTAAAACATATAGATTTACAGGGCCGGGCGGTGGCGCTGAAGGTAAGGTGCCTGCCTTGCCTGTGCTAGCCTTGGACGGACCGCGGTTCGATCCCCCGGTGTCCCATATGGTCCCCCAAGCCAGGAGCAACTTCTGAGCACATAGCCAGGAGTAACCCCTGAGCGTTACCGGGTGTGGCCCAAACCCCCCCCCCCAAAAAAAAAAAAAACATAGAGATTTACAAGTGAGGCACTGTGTGGTTTTTTGTTTTTTGTTTTTTGTTTTTCCTGAAATGGGAACCCTGGGCCAAATAAGTTAGGGGACGAAAGTCCCCAAACCCTTTCAACATCTCCCATTACTGGTATCAATGACTCAGATAAAATATTTCTACAGGGACACAACAGAGAAACAAAGCTGGGACTTCCCATAATCCAAATCTAACATTCTTCTGTTCTTTTTTAGGGTGTGGATTTGCACAGAATGTAACAGGCTGCCTCCTTTCCATCTTATTAGCTCACCCAAGAAAAAAATCAGCTTGATTCACTGTAACAGTTTGCTAGGAAGGATGTCAAGTACAAGAAAACAAAAAATCTAGGGAGGTAAAATAATACACCTCTAAAATTTGTACCTTAAATAGACTTCCTGCCTCTAGTACATGTTATTCTTCCATAAAATGGAGGATTGAAAACTCCTGCTGATAAATATAATGTATATAATCTTTCAATTATGCAACTTTGGGGGCTAGTCTAGTAGGATGATTTCTTTTGCTTAAAATTTCTATTTCCGGGGCCAGAGAGGTGGCGCTAGAGGTAAGGTGTAAGCCTTCCAAGCGCTAGCCAAGGAAGGACTGCAGTTCGATCCCCCAGCGTCCCATATGGTCCCCCCAAGCCAAGGGCGATTTCTGAGTGCTTAGCCTGGAGTAACTCCTGAGCATCAAACGGGTGTGGCCCAAAAAATTTTTCTATTTCCTTCTCATATATTTTAAATACTTTATCATTAATAGATTAATATAAATGACAGTGGTAACTCATTGAGGCAAATTAAATATTTTGACACAAATTAAATATTTAGCCACAAATATTTTGACCCTTCTCTGTGGAAGAGCTGAAGTAGGTATCTTCTCCCTAGAAATGAATGTGACATATTCACATGTAATATATTCAATGCTTTGTGACAGTTCTGAATAAGTGGAAATGGCAGAAAGGACATTGTGCCAGTTTCTGGCACTGGCTTTAAGATATTGACTGCTTCTGCTCTTAGGTTTTTAAAAATTTATTCTTGAACCTCAAGCTACTATTAAGTACAATAATTCTGCTGGTGACAATATGGAGAAGCCCTGAGACTATTTGCAAAAAGGACTCAACTAGGTTTGACCTTCCCATGTTTAGCAAAGTGTTTATACATGAGAGAAGTCACTTTGGATCATTCAAATAATGTATCACCACCTAAACATCACTAAGAAACCCATCTATATGGAGAAGTAGTAAGTGAATTCTAGCCAGTAAGCCAAGATCTCAGTCTTATAATAATGACATGTAATAAAATGCTGGTTTAAGCCACAGAGTTTGGGGAAAATATCTTGTGCAGAATTAAATAACTCCAATACTTCCACAAAACCCTAATTTTAATTCAGATTGTCTTCATCTCCTCTTCCTCCCAAAGAACCAATCATTGAACAGCTTACTCAAGTTCAACAACCCTCATGTGTATGTCTAACTGCATCAAGGAGAGATTGTGTCTTACAGGTTGTCATATCACTGGGCTGAAAAATTACCTCTTTCACTGAATCAGGATCTATCCTCTCCTCTCCAAAACTCCTGATTCCTTTGCTAAAGAGAAATCACATGCGGGCCCGGAGAGATAGCACAGTGGCGTTTGCCTTGCAAGCAGCCGATCCAGGACCAAAGGTGGTTGGTTCAAATCCCGGTGTCCCATATGGTCCCCCGTGCCTGCCAGGAGCTATTTCTGAGCAGACAGCCAGGAGTAACCCCTGAGCAACGCTGGGTGTGGCCCAAAAACCAAAAAAAAAAGAGAAATCACATGCAATAAATTTAAAACTGGAACTGGGTCATCTTGATTTCAAAACTCACTGAGATGGCTATGGTATGCAGGAAGGATAGAAGGCAGTTAAAACTAGGGGAATAATCTAGAAGATAGATAAATACATTGGACCTTGTGAGAGTGACAGAAGAAGTGGGTGGAAATAGTTCCAAAAATCAGTAAAATCACACCTACAATGCAGAGTAAGCAAATGTCAGCATGCCTCAAAAAAAATAGGGAGAATACTTTAAATGTGGATCCTGGCCTGAGACCAAAAAAACTGATTAAGCATCATGCCTCATAGAAGCATAGAAGTCTGGAAGTGTGTGTGTGTGTGTGTGTGTGTGTGTGTGTGTGTGTGTGTGTGTGTGTGTGTGTGTGTGTTTAATAGCTTGTTAGTGATTATGGTGCAAGTGGTCACAGATCACTCTTTAAAATTTTCTATTTGACCACAAAGCCACCTGAGGAGTAAGAAAGATGAGACAAAATCATAAATCAACATAATAAGTCTCAAGACTTGCTGAGATGATAACTAAAGTATGGAGACAATAAGACTCCAGATTGAGGAAAGCATGTTTTCTACTAGATGGTATAAGAGAATCTGGAGGGACCAAATGAATTCATGAATTAGGGAGAAAATGCTAAACATAATCAGTCCCTTCCTTCATTGTGTTGCATATGCCCATACAATACTTATATGAGGTCACTTGTGAGCTACATGAGTACTCCTCCTATGAAGATGAACTGTGAGTGTCAAACTTTGTCAGCCAGGGTAGAGAAGACTAATTCAAGAAAAAAGCATTAACAAACCTATCTGACTACAGAACTCTAGGTACCTTCTCTCCTGGCTTTCACAGAACCAAGTCAAATTGTTCATCTCCACTGGCCTCATTCATGAGTCTCAAATCAATTCAAACCTAGATCTGGGGTGTCGTTTACCAGGCCCTCAATATTTTAGAAGTTTTAAACTGAACTGGCTGAGCTTCAGTTTTAGTGCAAAATCAATAGACTCATGATCAATTCCTTTTCACGTTCACTAACCCTGAAATCCTAAGTCATTGAAAGTTATTGAAAGTTTCCAGCGTGACTATACCACCTTCAACTTAGCATTTTCATTTACTAAAAAGAAAGTACTCTAGCAGGAATAAAATTCTTGGTTCTTGTGAGCCCTATAAAAAAAATACCAAAAAAAATAAAACTCCCTCATTTTATATTCAAGATTGGACTAGATAATCCTTTTGGATCTAAAAACCCTCTGTGATTCCCAATAGTGCTCTGCAATAATTCCGCTTTAATAAACTCTTCTCCTTCAAAGGAAAACTGAGGGTTCTTAAACAAGAAATGCAAATATTCAACCGTGATTCAGTTGAATCTTTTGCAGGAACATGGTAATATTATAGGAAGCAATGTATTTCTGAATAAAATTACCTGAATTTACAATGTCAAATAGATATAAAGTCTAGTGTCACATTGTTTATATATCTATTAGCCTTAATTATTATTGTCTACTACAAAGTTAACAGAAAAAAACATTTTCCCCTACTCATGTTCTAAAAATATACCTTCTACTGTTGGTAGATCTAAATCAATTGTGTTTTTAATACCCAAAAATGTAACTCCACAATATCCATCTACCTTTATTTCCTTCAAGTCTATTTGAGTACAATTTTAATGCATAAGTTACTATTATTATTTCCCTTATAGAATGCTCACCTTTCCTCCTCTATGAATATAAGAGGAGTCTTGCTCTTAAAATCTAGGGAAGACCTGATTCCCTTTTAAGGTGGGAATGGAAAAATAGTCCATGCTTATGTACTAGAAGTATTAGATGTTGCCAAGATGACCATATCACCCAAAATACTAGATAGGAGCCGTAAAATTCTGTTCAGAATTCCAATTGTATTCTCTAAAAACTTAGAATACCATTCAAATTTGTAGGAATTCTGGACTAGAGAGAGAATATAGCAGGTTGGACATTTGCTGTGCACAAGCACAACTTGGGCCCTATCTCCAATAACACATATCATTCCCTAAGACCTGGCCAGAGTGATCCTTTACTACAAAGCCAGGAGTTGCCTTAAAACCACCAGGCATGACCACATAAGAAAATTGTAGGAGGGCCCAGAGAGATAGCACAGCGGTGTTTGCCTTGCAAGCAGCCAATCCAGGACCAAAGGTGGTTGGTTCGAATCCTGGTGTCCCATATGGTCCCCTGTGCCTGCCAGGAGCTATTTCTGAGCAGACAGCCAGGAGTAACCCCTGAGCACCACCGGGTGTGGCCAAAAAACAACAACAGCAAAAAATTATTCTGTGAAAAAATAATTCACAAGGCAGTCCATGCACTAACTTGAAATGATACTATAAAGCTAAAGTAATCAAAGCAATTAGCAATGTGGTAGAGGATCTTCAGTACTTTTATGATGATAGAGATTATTGTAACCATATACCAAAAGCATAAATAATAACGCTGTTGTAGCCATGTTACCTCCACCACAAATTTGAAGTTATAATTGATAATATTATTCAATATATTAACATGTAAATTTATCCAAAATAATGCAATAACAAAAAGAAAATAGCCCATAAAAACTATGTGCATTTCAAAAAAACACAACTCCAGAGAAGTCATGAAGATCACACACACACACACACACACACACACACACACACACACAAAACATTCACATTCACTTATAAAACCTCCATAAGCTCATATTTCTCATGCTATCCTATCTCTAAAACCAGAAAAAAAAAATGTTGGTGAAAATGTGGAGACAAAATGAATTGTCATTCACTATTGGTGGAAAAGTAAAAGAGCATTTCATTTTTGTAAAACAACTTGGAGTTCTCTCTCAAAAAAAAAAAAGAACAATATACAATATAGCAATTCAATTTCCAGTTATTTCTATGATGAAAAGAGGAAAGTTCAAAAAGACATATACTCTAAATATTCACTATAAGGTAAAGGCATAGAAACAATTTAAAATTTGCTGATATATGATTAGATAAAAAAGATGTGGTATATACCTTCAACAAAACACTGCTATAAGAAGATGAAGTCTTGTCTTTTACAGAAACATGGATAGAGCTTAGGGTGAATATGCTATTCAAGTCAAGTAGAAACAGAAAACGGTATAATTTAAGCCATATACAAAATAAAAATAAAGCAAATAAACTAAGAAAACACAACACGAATAATTCTTAGACCTTATTATTAAAAATGGTAGTTACTAGCAAAAAGGAAAGAAGGAAAAAAGAACAGGTAGGCAGGTAATAAAATTTAATAGTGGTAAATGAGAATAAAAATTTGGTGATATATATTATATACATACTGTGGTATATACACTTATTGGAAGTTACTCTTTGGAAGCTTATGTTATAAACCAACAGTAAAACAACACAAAAAGAAAAATTGAAAATTGTGGTCAACAAATACACTGCAAACGTATGTAGTACCATTTAAAATGTAGCAATATAATCAAAGGTTCAATAATCATATTAAATATATTATCTTTACATTTTAAGATAACTTTACAATGTAAAGATAATTTTAAAATATAAAAATAAAAACTAAGTTATAAATTGAGGGCCAGAGCAATAGTATAGATAGTAGGGCACTTGTTGCCGTTGACCCAGGTAAGATCCACATACCCCAGATAGTTTCCAGATGATCACATATCCCAGATAGACCAGGAATGATCTCTGAGTATAAACTCAAGACTAATCCCTGAATATTGTTGGGTCTGGCCCCCCAAAATGGTAATATAATAATAATAATAATAATAATGATTTTTAAAAGATAAGTAATAAGTAAAATTTCATCTACAGCCTTGATGAAAGCTGGTTATTATGACAAAACTCAAAATTAGATCATTCTTAATCACCTGAAAGTACAATTTCCGGTTTTTGAAGAATATACATATTGTTTCCCAGAAAGATTGCACTAGACAGCGTTCCCATTGCAGTGAATGAGAGTTCCTTTCTCCCCAAATCCATGCCTGTACTCAACACTCATTGTTTTTGTTCTTTGTGATGTGTGTCAGTCTCTGTAGCATGAGATAGTACCTCATTGTTGTTTTGATTTGATCTCCCTGATAAACAGTGATGTGGAGCATTTTTTCATGTGCCTTTTGGCCATCTGCATTTCTGCTTGAAAAAATATTTGTTCATTTATTCTCCCCATTTTTGATGGGGTTAGATTTTTTTCTTAAATTTGTCAGTATCTTGTATATATTAGATATTGGCCCCTTATCTGGTAAGTATTGGGTGAATAGTTTCTCCCATTCTGTCAGTAACCTTTGTATTCTTATAACTGTTTTCTTTGAGGTACGGAAGTTTCTCAATTTAATGTAGTGCATTTTGCTTATCTCTGCTTCCACTTGTTTGGACAGTGGTATTTCCTCCTTGAAGATGCCTTTAGTCTCATTGTCATGGAGTCGTTTGCCTATGTTTTCTTTCTATATACTTTATAGTTTTGGGTCTTATATCAAGATCTTTAATTCAGTTCTAGGGATATACCTTAGGAACACAAAAACACAATACAAAAATGCCCTCTACATTCCTATGTTCATTGAAGCTCAGTTTACAATATCCTGAATCTGGAAACAACCCAGATGCCTGATAACAAATGAGTGGCTGAAGAAGCTGTGGAATATCTACACCGTGGAATATTAGCAGCTGTTAGGAAAAATGGAGTCATGAAATTTGCCTATACATAGATGGACATGGAGATAATTATGCTGAATGAAATAAGTCAGAGGGAGAGAGACAGGCATCAAATAGTCTCAATCATCTGTGGGATTTAAGAAAAATAAAAGACAGTATGGTAATAATATCCAGAGACAATAGAGATGAGGGCCAGAAGGACCAGCCCATTATATGAAGCTTACTACAAAGATTGGTGAGCACAGTTAAAGAAATAACTACACTAACAACTCCCAGGACAATGATAGTTAGAAAGAGAAACAGAATGCCTGTCTCAAAGAAAGGCAGGGATGGGGAAGGAGAAAAATGAGGGACATTGTTGGCAGGAATGGTGGCAGGTGTACATTTTATGACTAAAACCCAACTATGAACATGTATGTAACCATGATGCTCAAATAAAGAAATTATTTTTTCTAATTAGATCTTTCTAAAATAGCCAATACTGAAAGTTCAATTATACTATCCTTAATCATATCTTAAAAAAACATAAAATGTAATATAATATAGATTTTAGGTTTAAAGAAATGGTTAAAATAAGTTGCATCAGTGCATAATAAGAACAACTTGGTTTATGATAATTCTTGATAATGAGAGCAAATATTTAGTTCTTTAATGAATCTCATTAACTAGCTACCATTGAAAAATTGACAAACTGAAACAACAAACTTAAATCACTGGTCATAACTTTCTGAAAAGCTTTGATTGCAACATACATCCTTCCTTTACCCTTTTCATTTTTCCTGCCTAGAATGAAAACACTAAATCTGGAACTAAGCAGTCATCATGTTCCATGAGAACAAAACTCAAAATCTAAAAATGGCAAAGTGGAAAAGAAGAAATCCATCTATTTGAGTAATTATACAGTGCTTGATTGTGTATCCTTTTCTATTAGAAAAAGAAAAAACGTTGTTTGGCTCATGTCTTCATCCATCCAGGTGCATAGACTCATTCTGTTGTTGAAAGAAATGTAAACCAACCCATGAAAAATTATGGATACATTGGTTGTGAACCTGAAAGTGGCAACCTCATGAGGAGAGGCAGGGCCAAGTCCCTGCCCCGCTAAGTCATGCCTGCTGTTCTCATCACCTACAATCACTGCTTTGTCAATTACCCTGCTTCACCTATGACTTCTATGACCTATGACTTCTCCTATGACTCTCTGCAGAGACACTAATCTGACCAATATTGGTATGCTAGTATTTGGACTGATATCATCAAGATTTTTTTTGGAGTGAGTACTGGCACCCTCTCTTCATGACCTTCTACTCCCAAAAGACCTGGAAGCTGAAAACACATCCCACAAAAGCTGCCATATAAGCAATAGTGCTTGGATTTCCTGTATCCAACTCCATTTTTGTTTAATACAGTCATCTCCATAGGAACACAACTATTTAGATGTTAATGTGTCTCTGAAGCCATACCTTAACCAGATTTTTTGTGAGAAAAGCTATATAAAATTAATGCAATAAAGTATTGAGAATATTCACATTTTATTACAAAAATTTATTTAAGCAAGTCTGAAAAATAAATCCTCCTATATCAAAAGACACTTAATTCAATGTAATTCTTAATTCCTTTCTTGCCACAAGTTATTTCTTTGGTTGGGTCAAAAATGACCTTGCTGGTTCTATTTATTATTTAACAGAACTCAATCTCAAAATTCCTGACATAATCTATGATAAAATAGAGAGAGAAAAACTTAATCGGCTGTAAATGTGTAGTAGTTAGCATTCACTGCAAAATGCTAATAATATTTTGAGAATGCCATTTCTCTTCCTGGCCTTTTGACCAAGTTGGTTAATGGAGTGAGACTCGGGAAATAATAGAAATAATTTAGGCAGAGAACTTCCCAACTATACATCAACCTTGAATTGAACTGAAAATGAACAGGTTTGGCAGGAGAGCTCACCAACCAGAATGGACACTGACAATTCTAACAAAGTGGGAGCAAACTAATATTGTGATCATAGTGACAAATAGCCACCATTTAAGCATTCTAATATTGGCTTTTTTAGATACTACAAAATTAAAATTTCATGCTACATATGTGTATAGAATACACAAATCCCAAGGTTGTAAAGAATTTTCCTGAAGGTTGTTTGAAGTACTTAGTACTCAGAGCCCTATAGTGATATGTTAATTTTAACTACATATGTTAATCATTGGACTGTAACTCTAAGAAAGCACAGAAATTATTTTCTTTTCTTTCCTATATGTTTGGTTTTTGTCTTTTTGTGCTACACCTGGCTGTGCTCAATGCTTCTTCCTGGCTCTATGCTTATGGATCACTCCTGGTGGGCTCAGGGGGTCATATAAAGTGCCAGAGATTAAACATGGCTAGGACCATGCAAGGCAAGAGTCTTGCCTGCTGTACTGTATTGCTATCCCTGTGTTTTTCATAGTATTTGCCTTTGAGTTCTTTCTTTTCAAAGAGTCATCTCACACACAGTTTTTGTTACTATAGAGGCACTGAAACTTTTTGTGTTATTAAGTATGCAGCTATAAACCCCCAAACCCAACTATCCTTCTCACTGTCCATTTTCTGAGAATAATTCCTGAGCAGGTCCATAAAGGGAAGTGTACAGGAATCTTGAATATTATATTCTCTTTATATTTACAGTGCTTTGTATGCTTTGGAGAGAGAGCAAAGCTGAAACAACCTAAATACCCATTACTAAGAGAATAAGTTAACTATGATTTATGTTCAGCATGGAATATTCCATAGCAGTGGGAATTTGAGTGAGTTTTTATCTATTCTAAACACTTGCTGAAACTAGGGTGTAGTGTTGAATCTTACCTACTAAAGCAGGGGTCCTCAAAGTTTTTAAACAGGGGGCCATTTCACTGTCCCTCAGACCATTGGAGGGTCTGACTATAGTAAAAACAAAACTTATCAACGAATTCTTATGCACACTGCATATATCTTATTTTGCAATGAAGAAACAAAACAGATACAAATACAATATGTGGCCCACGGGCCATAGTTTGAGGACCACTGTTGAAGAAACGTGAAATTATACTAATAAACATACATAGTTTGGGGCTAAAGAGATAATACAAAAAGTAAGGCATTTGCCTTGTATGTGGACAATCTTAGTATAATCCTCAGCACCATATATGGTCCCCCTAGCCCTGCCAAGAATGATCCCTGAACACAGAGTCAGGAATAAGCCTTGCATAGAAAATACAAAATAATATATAGAAAGTTGCACACATGCAGTCTCACAAAAGAATTTTATTTTATTTTTTTTCTTTTAAAAATATGGAGCGCTTCACGAATTTGCATGTCATCCTTGCACAAGGGCCATGCTAATCTTCTCTGTATCGTTCCAATCTTAGTACATGTGCTGCCGAAGCGAGCACACAAAAGAATTTTAAATTTTAAAAAATTTTAAATAACAATTTAAGAAGACCATGACACATATATCCTAAAAAAAAATAACTAAGGCCTACACTTGATATACATTGCTCAGATCAATGTTCAGATGGTTGGTTTGGTTTTGTTTTTAATTACGTTGTAGAAGGTATCATATTAAAAAAAAAAAAGCTGCCTGTTCCTGTCCCTGTTTTTTGTTTGTTTGTTTGTTTTATAAGGAAGACAGACACAACTATTTTCATTCCTAAAGATAAGGATCACACAACAAATCTCTACCTAAGGATGTGGTAGATTGAAGGATAGCCTGTCCAAAATCTTCAGAGAGGGAAGTGGGATCATATCCCATTGGCTTATCTCCACACCCTCAGTAAAAATAGTATAGCCCTATTTGTAAATTGTATTGTATTTATTTTTTCTCTACACAAATAAAAAGAAAGAAGAAAAAGTATTCATTAGAAAAGCAGGTCAACATGATCTGTCACCTGATTTCTATCTGCTGGAAATGCAGTCTGAAAAAAAATAAATACTGAAGATTCAGTGCACTGAGCCATTGATGGAGGAATACCGCAAAAGTGACCTAACCAATGCCCATCCCATGTCCAGCATGTCACATGCAAGCTCTAAGCCCCAACTATGCAACATCATGATGTCACTTTAGCCTGCTGCTAAGCACCTTTTTTATTTTTAATCATTTCTTTATTTAAGCACCTTGGTTACAAAAATGGTTGTAGTTGACTTTCAGTCATAAAATGTACACCACTCTTCACCAGAGTAACTTTCCTGCCACCATATCATGTCGCCCATTTCCCTCCTCTCCCTGCCCCTCTTTGAGACAGGCATTGCATTTTTCTCTCACTATCATTGTCATGGTAGTTATTACTGCCATTAATTCCTTAACTGTACTCACCACTCTTTGTAGTAAGCTTCATATCATGGGCTAGTCCTTTCGGCCCTCATCTCTATTGTCTCTGGGTATTATTACCATACTGTACTGTCTTTTATTTTTTTTAAATCCCACAGATCAGTGAGACTATTCTGTATCTATCTCCCTCTGACTTATTTCACTCAGCATAATAGTCTCCATGTCGACTCACGTATATGCAAATTTCATTACTTCATTTTTCCTAACAACTAGTACTTTTTTCCTAACTACTGCATTTTTCCTAACAACTAGTACATTAACATTGTGTTAATGTGCCACAGTTTATTTATTTCTATGTACCAACGTTTCATTAGCCACTCATTTGTTGTTGGGCACCTGAGTTGTTTCCAGATTCTATTGTAACTAGAGATGCAATAAACATAGTGATGCAAAGGGCATTTTTGTATTGTGTTTTTGTGTTCCAAAGGTATATCCCTAGGAGTGGTATTACTGGATCATATGGGAGCTCAATAACTAGTTTTTTGAGGAATATCCACATTGTTTTCCAGAAAAGTTGAACTAAACAACATTCCCACCAGTAGTGAATGAGAGTTTCTTTCTCCTTGAATCCATGCCAGCACTGGTTGTTCTTGTTCTTTGCAATGTGTGTCAGTGTCTGTGGCATAAGATGATACCTCATTGGTGTTTTGTATTCATCTCCCTGATGATTAGTGATGTGGAGAATTTTTCTGTTTTTTTATTTTTTGGGGGGGTCACAGGGGTTACTCCTGGCTATGAGCTCAGGAATCGCTTGGTGGGGACCATTTGGGACATGAAATTGAACCCAGGTACGTCCTGGGTCAGCCAGGTGCAAGGCAAATTCCCTACCTCTGTGCTATCGCTCTAGCCCTGTGATGTGGCGCATTTTTAATGTAGACACCTCTTCTTCTCTCTTTCCTGGGTTGCCCTAAGCTAAGTTGACAGTTTATTGATGCATGGTGTCATGGTAGCCTCCACTGATTGTCATGGTCCTTCCCAGCACATCACATCTCAATCCTTGATGATGCCTATAAGTCATTCAAGTCAAAAGTTGAGGATGCATAACAATAAGGAAACACAAATTCCTCATTTCTATTAAGTCATAGAGATAACTTATTTTCCTCTTAAAATAAATATTTCAAGTGAACATAAAATTTAATTGATTGCAAAAGAAACTATACTGAAATGTTTTAAAATGAGGACGGGGTGGAAGGATAGAGGTCAGACCTGAGGTGACAGAAAGATAGTTACTGAAGGTTATGAGTACTTTGATGGTGATGTGAGAGTAAGTAAAGAACTTACAACACTGTTGTGACTTTATTATCTAAATCATAACTTTTAAATTTTTATTTTTTGAATGTAACAACAAACCCAAGCAATCTTTAAACACTGTATACAATAGGCACTTGTGTGCAGACAACAGTGCCTTTATTAAAAATAGGCTACTATAAGCATATAAAACCCATGACAGTCCTCACAGATGATTTACCCTAACATCTTAGTGTTTACAAGTTTGCACTCAGTATTACAAGGTATTCAGGACATTTAATATTACAGGATAAGAAGACAGTCTCATACCTCCCTTGAAAAAGGCCTGAACTTCTCATTGGGATGTGGATTACTCTGTCTCCTGCCCAGATCAACTTCTGAGACATCCACAACATGGATGGAACAGGGTGAGGGCTGCAGGCAGGCAAGTAGAGTAAGTTATTCCTGACCATCACCACTGCCCACTGTGTATTATATCATGGCCTCATCAAGCCTCAGAGCTAGAAAGAATCTTAATAGAGTTTTCACCTGGAGGCTCCCAGCTGAATAGGAATATATTTGGCTAGTACGACTACAGATTGCAGAACATTTCCAACCAGACAGTGATTGCATGAGTAAACTCTGTGATTACATAAATAACAATGCACAGGTAAGAAGGCAATGCCTTTCAAGTCAATGTATATTTCCTCTGTCAAATGTTTCCCCCCAGTACATGCCTGAACATAAATTATACACAGATAAAGGACATTTATTCAATTAATTGAATTATTTTGTATTAATGTATTTTAATATAATGCTTTATTTAAGCACTCTGATTACATAATTGTGCATCGTTGGGCATCAGTCACAGAAAGCATGGCTCCCTTCATCAATGCACATTCCCACCACCAATATCCCCAGTTTCCCTTCTACCCAACCTCTCTGGACTGGCTCTGAGAAAGGCATTTTACTTTTATCTATCCATCTACCTATCTATCTCTATCTCTATATCTCTCTCACTGTCTCACTCTGTCTCTCTTTTCTTTTTTGACACAGTAGGTTTTTTCTGTGCGATTCACTTCTATTTTCAGTGCATTTTGGTCAAAAAGATATTTGATACAATCTATCCTCTTGACTTTATGGAGATATGTTTTATGGCCCAGCTTGTGGTCTTGGTGAGTGACCCATGCACATTGGAGATAAAAATATATTCCTATTTGGAGATGAAAAGATATCTATAAATATAGAGATAGATTGCTATATATACTGAGTCATTCACTGTCTTCCATTTCATCCTTCAAAGCAGTATATCCCTGTTAAGTTGTAGCTTAGTTTGTTACTATTGATGACTTTCTTCAAGTCTATTAGCAGTTGTTTTCAGTATTTTGCTGGCCCCTCACTAGATGCATATGTTTAGGAATGTGATTTTTTCCTGATGTATAAATTTCTTGATTATTAAGAAATGTCCATCCATCTCTGTCATTTATAACTTTTTAAGCCTATTGTTCATGTCATCTGATATTAGTATAGCCACTGCAGCTTTTTTAAAGGAGTCATTTAATTGAAGGATATCCTCCAACTTTTGACTTGGAACTGTGTTTGGGTCTCTTTTAGCAGGTACTCTTCAGGCCTCCTGGATGTGGGTGCAAGCATTCTTCAGTTCTGGGAATTTCTCAGCATTGCTGTCTTTGATTGTTGCTTTTTTTTTTTTAGTTTAGTTTTAGTTTTTGGGTCACACTCAGTGATGCTCAGGGGTTACTCCTGGCTATGCACTCAGAAATTGTTCCTGGATTGGAGGGCCATATGGGATGCTGGAGGATCAAACCATGGTCTGTCCTAGGTCAAATGCATACAAGGCAAATGCCCTACTGCTGCACCACAGCTCCAGCTGGACTGTTGCCTTTTTTTTTTTTTTTGGCTTTTGGCTTTTGGCTTTTGGGTCACACCCAGCAGTGCTCAGGGGTTACTCCTGGCTCTATACTCAGAAATCGCTCCTGGCAGGCTCAGGGGACCATATGGGATGCCAGGATTTGAACCACCGACCTTCTGCATGTGAGGCAAATGCCTTACCTTCATGCTATCTCTCCGGCCCCCGACTGTTGCTTCTTAATAGTGGTTGTCTCCTGCCCATCTGAGACCCCAATGATTCTTACATTGTTCCTGATAAATTTATCCCAAAGGTCTACTGTTGTTGTGTCACTTATTTTTAGCATATTTTCCATTTTCTGTTCATTTATTTTAAGATTCTTTTCCAACATTTTCTGCTGAATAGATGTTTTATGCAGCTTATCTTCCAGGTCCTCAGCAGCTGTTGTGGTGAGACTTTCCAGTGTGGTTTTCATCTCACCTACCATGTGTTTCAATCCTAATATTTCTATTTTCATTTTTAATCATTTCTACTTTTATATCCTTTTGAGTTTTATGGGCTGTCTATTCCATTGTTTCTTGGAGTTCTATGAACAACCTTAGCCTTTTCTCTCAAAAACCCTATTAGAGAGGTTTTATAGGTGGATAAAGTTAGTTGAATCTTCAAAACTACCATCTTAAGTCAAAAGATGTGGAGGGGTTCTGCTCTGTTTTCCCATTATGACATCTGTAATGCCCTGCTATTTTTTATGAGTTGTGTTGGAGGTCCTTTACTAAAAGAAATGTGTGGCCAGAGAGTAAGGCATAGTAGCCACACTCTTACCTGGTCTCACTAACCTCATTTTATTTCAAAATGGCACTTTTTTAGTTCAAACTCTGCCAAATTCCACTGCAACTCCCACGACTATTGGTCAGAAGTCTAGTTTTTTCTCCAACCTATATTCTTGCCTGAGTTCACTCACCTCAGTTCAATTCAAAATGGTGCTTTTTAGTCCAAGCACCACCCACAGCCTGCAGTAATTCCCACCACCACTACTCAGCACTCCTTTTATTTTTTGCCATGCCCAACAGTCTTTTTATGTTTTGCCCAGCCATGCTCTTGCGTGGACTCACTCATCTCAGTTCAAAACTTTAATTCAATTATTGTACACAAATGCAAGAACTACAAAGAATCTACTCTACCCACTGACCATATATCTGCACACTATAATTCTAAAAGAATTCTTTTTTTCTGTGTTTTATACCTATAGAAATGGTGGCTAAAAAATTAAACCATTTATCACAGTCATCTGTCATGGTCTACACAACTTATCATTGCCTACCTTTGGAAGAAAAACTCTCCTAGCTTTCAAGTTGGCATTCTCATTATTTTCAGCTGCAAAACATGATCTATTTTAAATGGTCTCATCTGGATCCAGGGATGTGGGCAGGCTATAGAGTACCTGACCTGCATGTACGTGGCCATGAGTTCAGTCCCTGGCATTGGGTCTGCCTCATAATGCCAAATGCAATTCCAAGCTCCACTAGCACAATTCTCCATTCTGTAATCAAACATAAACCTGGAACACCACAAGAATTACAACAAATTGAAGAAAAGATAAATATATAAGTAAAATATTATCAACTCCAAAATTGTTTTTAAATCATAGCACACTTGTATTTTGATAAATTTATTTGGGTAAATTTGTGTGGGAATAGCACACAAATTATTTAAATGACAATTTGATATACTTTAATGCCTTACTTAATGACTTATTTACTGACTATTTAAATACCAATGATTTAAAAATAAATCTGTGAACCAAAGAAATAATATTGGCCACCAGATAGTTGCCTTGTATGTCACTGACCCCAATTGGATGTTTAACACCAAATATGGTCCTCAAAGCACCACTAGGGGGTCACCACTGAGCATAGAACAGCTCCTGAGCAATGGCAGGTGTGGCCCAAGCCCCACCCCCTAAAACAAAAAATAAACCTGAAATTTTTATCATTTACCAGTACTCATTGAGTAGTATTTCCATGAAAAATAAGAGGGAATTCATAATGAGAAATGCTTAATTAAAGTATTCTACAAAAATGTAAATCAAAATCAATGATAGGTGGAAATGTAAAGTATAACTCTATAAAGGTCTCTTAAAAAGCAACTCCCTGGGGCCGGTGAGGTGGCGCTAGAGGTAAGGTGTCTGCCTTGCAAGCGCTAGCCAAGGAAGGACCGTGGTTCGATCCCCTGGCATCCCATATGGTCCCCCCAAGCCAGGGGCAATTTCTGAGCACTTAGCCAGGAGTAACCCCTGAGCATCAAATGGGTGTGGCCCGAAAAACAAAAAACAAAAAAACAAAACAAAGCAAACAAATAATATATTAAGTAACTCTCAAACTCAATATTAAGAAAACTAGCAATCTGGTTTGCTTTTAATGGGCAATGCACTTCTAGTTGTTTATCCAATTATACACTCTTAATTATCTGCCCCTTACTAAAGGTCAATTATACCTCAATAAAATTATTTTAAAAAGCAAAACTCACTAATTCTAAAATTTAATAAGAAATCCTTGATAAGAACTATCTTATTTAACCTCAGAAAACGCTTTTAAAAAGGAAATTTCCCAGTATCCTTGCATATATAAGAAGAAGTAACTGAAAGCCCAAAGAGGTAGGATAAAAATCACAAGACTTTACAGACCAAAGGCACATTTTGATTTTAGTTAAATGAATGCTTCTGAAGTACTTGACAATTTTTAAGATAATTAAAACAGCTTCCAGGCAAATATATTTACACTATTTATTTGATTAGCAAATCTCTTTCATAGACAGCACATGGGTATAAATGTCAGCCCTATCATTTTGCGATCTTCTCTAATTCTAAAGTTAATAAGGTTCAAATTAAGGTTTCAGTAACTCAGTCAAACAGTTCAAGATGACATGTCACACACTGAAGAGTCTCAGGTCAGGCTCATTAGAAAACAAATCCAAGATCAGCACAATGTGGGATAGAAGAGGCTGACTTCAATCTGAAAAGATCAAGCACTGTCATTTATTTTCAGGCACACACACACATATACACACACAAACAAATGCACACAATCATGCCAAATTGCCAGTATTGCAACCTAGTCATTCATATATATTTCAAACTTTCACATACTATCCTGAAAGTGCACTAACTAGAGAAACAACCAATATTGGTTGCCTCTCAGATGCTTCCTTCAAATTGGATATGATTTCACATTAGATATGTTTGGCAAACAACAATTCAAACACAAGTAATTTTTCCAGTGAGAAGTTATTGTTTTCTTCAGCCTACCTTTATTTAGAAATCTGTAATAAGATGGCAGACCAGTTAATGGCCAGGAATGTGAGTGTCCAAAATGTCAATATATTCATTTATCTGGATCCAATCCAGCCAAGGTTTATAAGCTGCTCTGGGAAGAAATACTTTCCACTATCCTCTGCATGTATATTTTCCAAATAATAAAGTCACTAGCTGTCTGGGACCAGGGATCAAGATCCTGGGCCAGGAGTGCATGTCTTGCATATGCAAAAATCTGAATTCAATACCAACACCACATGCTTTTCCAAGCACTGCCAGGTATATCCTCCCATCCACCCATCCACCCCCCACCCCACCCCACCCCACCCTGCCACTACCAGGCCCTCAGCAGCACTGATCATGAGAAAAACAATTCTTTGATACCCTAGTACTATTATGCAAATGTTGGGCACCTGAGCCCGCTAGACTCTTGGGGAGCCTAGGCTCTTAAGGAGTCCAATATATACCCATGTTTTTTAATTTAAAAATAACTAATTTAGGGAAAAAGATACGTACCTTAACTTTTTCTTCCATCATTCATAATTGATTTAAAGACGCTCAAGGTCACAGGTGCAAAGATTTACTGTAATCAGGGTCAAGGCACATAGTATAGTAAAGTCACCTGACTGGCCCAACCAAATAGTCCTTTGGCCCACCCACCCAAACAGGTCAAAAACCACAACCAGGGACCCTGCCATCTGAGTGGGCAACTGCTTACCTGACTACAGAATAGTCTCTCACCCACATAAACACCCCAGGAGACCTCCCTGGCAGTGTGGAAGAACAGCAGTTACATAGGAGAGTAGCACCTTGAAACTACAAAAGGAACCATGTACATCTGGTAGGTGAAGACAGCAAACCTGCAGACCCAATCAGGAGTAATTCCTTGTATAACCTTTCTGAAATGGCATTAAGGGTGGAAATGCTTAAGATGTTCAACAAGCTCAAACAAACAATAGAAAATACTGTCAATAAAAGACAGGACGATGTGAGCGCAGAAATTAGAAAAATACAGACAGAAATGTCAGTACCTTGGAAAGCAAAATGAAGAATTCACCAGAAGGGCCTCTGCAGCAGAGTAACAACTACTGAAGACAGAATTAGTGAGCTAAAAAATGAAGTTCAGATAAATGGACTGTTTCATGCTACCAGATTCAGCTCCAGAAAGACCCCACATCAAGTACACTACCTGATCCCTTACTGCTGCAAATCATTTATCAAACTCATTAAGACCATGGTTTGGATCTCACCTCCCCATGAATATCTGAAAAGACTTAATGAGAATATCTATAATTCTAATAATTGTAATAATTCTAATAATTCTAATAATCTACAATTCTAATACCTCAATAGTAATACCTCTTAGTGTTTTTATTTCCAAAGGTAAAGGTAGCCTCCTCCATCCCTTTTTTTCTCATTATAAGTATTTTTATTTATTATGTTTTATGTTTTATTTTTATTTATTTATATATATGTATGTATATTAATGTCACTTGTTTTGGTTCTGTCTGGTACAAAATTCTAGAAGAAAAAGTCTTGCTTGGGATAAAAGCTCAGGTTAATCAGGGCACAGAGATTATATAGCCTCTTAGTCTTACCCCCAAATGCACCAGCAACATCAAATCAGAAGACACTTCATCTTTTGATCTGTGTAAAATTCAAGATCACTAATTACAGAAGACTAACTTTGACAACAGCAACTGAGCAGGACTTTTCTTGGGACCAATAAGAAAAACCCTAGCATTGGCTTTGGCCATGGATTTGTACAAAAACCAAGATTTCTAATTCCAGAGGTCTGACTTTGACAACTGCTACTGAGCAGAACTTCTGGAACCATTAGAAAAGACTCTATTCTTGGCTTTGTCATACCATCTGCACAAAGAACCAAGATCACTAATTACAGAAGACTGACTACAACAACCATGATGGAGCAAATCTTCTAAAACCATAAAAAATATCCAAGATCTTGTCCTATGATCTGTGCAAATACCAAGATCTCTAATTACAGATGACTGATTTTGTCAACCACAACTGAGTAGAACATTTCCTGGCACCATAAAAAGACCTTGGTGTTCAATAATGAGCATGCCTGGAGCCTGTAGTTGTTCCCATGGCAGTATGCTTCAAGAGTGGAGAAACCCTATATCTCTTAGGCCAAAGGAATTTTCTTACAATTTCCCCAATACTTACTGTGCCTGTGCAAAAAGCAAACAAATACCAAATACCAGTGCAAATACCTGTGCAAAAAGCAAACAAATACCAAATACCTGTGCAAAAAGCAAACAAATACCAAACAAAATACCAGCCCTCCTTCCTTTTTCTTTTCTTTTTTTCCCTGTCTTCTTTCTTTCTTGTTGGTTTTGTTGTTGTTGTTGTTGTTGTTGCTGTTGTGTTGTGTTTCTTTTGTCATAGCTTTTTCTTTTTATTTTCTTTTTCCTTTTCTTCTTTAAATTGATCATTATAGCTTCTAGATGGACTCCTCCCAGTTTTTTTCTTTTTTTTTTTTCAACAGAACCACAGAACTTGAATCATCTTATTCTGCCTCATAAATTGAGGACAAAAAACAGTGTATAGTACCAGGAGCAAACAATCACATGAACATTTAGTGGAAATAAAAAATGAGCATACCTAAACACCAAACCTACATTAAAGGACAAGAAAAACAAGATACCCGATTTACAACAAGCTATACACAACGGGAACCAGTTCCACTAGCAGTTCAGAGGGCACAGGGATGCATGCTGGGAACAGAGGTGGAGGGAGAACAACACTGGTGGTGAGAATGGCCCTAATTAACTGTTACTATGTACCTTAAGTATAACTGTGAAAGATTTGTAATTCACGGGTCATAATAAAAATTATTTTTAAAAAATTGAAGTTCAGAAAACCACAAGACAATAACAGAAGATGAGGGAAAAGCCTAAAAATAAACAAACGGATTATCTCAATGAGATAAATTTAACAGAAACAACATAAGACTCATTGGGATCCAAAAAAAATGAAGAAATTATCTTTATTTGTCACATTGGGGGCAAAGAAGAGCAAGTACCCCAAGACAGGTTGCAGGTAACTTGTGAAGGGTCTAGGTGAGACAGCAGGATATCCTGTGACAGAATGAAAAGAAAAAAATATATCCCAAACACTAATATCAAAAATAAGCTTCTTAATACGGTTTGCTAAATCACTCATTTTTCCATGTTGCAAATAGCTAGTATATAAACCATCAATAAAGGGAAGTCAAGGCTGTCTCCAACAGCTCTGCTGAGCTTGAAGAACAGCTGCTGGTGAGCTAAAAAGGCTTTCAAATTTGAATCAATTCTGATTTTACTTGTTATCTATTCAAGGTGCTGAGCCTATAACAATATTCAATGGAAAAAAATTAAAATCCTTCCCTCTAAGATCAGGCAGAAGACAAGATCGTCTGTCCCCTATCACCACATCTATTCAATATAGTCCTGGAAGTACTTGCCATTGCAATTAGGCAAAAAAAAGATGTCGAGGTCATACACATAGGAAGGGAAGAAATCAAACTTTCACTCTTTGAGGTTGATATGATACTATACTTAGACAATCTTAAGGACTTTACAAAGTAGCTTCTCAAAGCAACAGATTTTATCATTTTATTTTATTGAAAGCATTGTGGTTTACAAAGTTATTCATAGTTGGATTTCAGACAAGCAATGAATAAGGGATAATCCTACCACCAGTGTCAACCTTCTTCCACTATGTCCTTAGAGTGATTCCCAGCCACCACCTTTTGCCCCAAACCTGACAGTACAACAGGCCCATTTAAAATTTAGAATGTTGGGGTTTGGGTTTCTTGATTCCATTGTTGTTGCCTTTGGCTTGGATATTTAGTTCCATACTCTTATTTTTATCTCTACCAATGCACCTGAGACCACTTGGCCCTAGCCCCCATCCTGTAAAATTTGTGATTCTCCTCCACTCAATTTCTTTCCTTCTCAATATGGGGGAAAGGTGTTCAAGACAACTCCCATTTGGACCATTCCATTTCTTCATGCAGTTATTCTAACTGCCACATATAAGTGATATCATTCTGTATTAGACTTTCTTCTTCTGTCTTATTTCATTTTACATAATATCTTCCGGTTCCATCCATGTTGCTACAAATTGTATGATTATATCATACCTTACAGCTATGTAGTATTCCATTGTACAAATGCACCACATCTTCATGATCCATTCATCTGTCGTTGGACATCTAGGTTGATTTCAAGTTTTAACTATTGTACTGAGTGCCGCAATGAATAGCAGTGTGTGCATACATCCTCTTCAATGAATATTTTTCTGTCCTGGGGATATATACCCAAATAGATTGTTGGGTCATAAGGTAATTCAATTTTGAGTTTACTGAGAATCCTCCATACTGTTTTTCATCGGGGTTGTACCAGGCATCATTTCCACTAGCAGTGGATGAGAGTTCCTTTCTCACTACCTCCTCACAAATAAAGATTTTTCCCATTATTTTGGATATGCACCATCCTCACTGGTTTAAGTAGAAACAATAGATTTCTACAGCAAAGTGGCAAACTACAAAATTAACAGACAAAAGTGATTAGATTGGCTATATACAAATCCTGAAAAAGAAGAAAAATATTAAAAGCAATCCCATTCACAATATGTCTCGGAAAATCAAGTACCTAGTAACCAACTTAACTGAAAAGATGAAATATCTATGCAAAGACACTACAAAACACTACCTCAAAATATAAAAGAAGATATAATGAAATGAAAACATGTCTGTCCCCTGACTGTAAATTGGGTGGATCAGCATCATAAAGTGGCAATACTCTCTAAAGCATTATACAGATTCAATGCTGTTCTTATAAGGATACCCATGCTCCTTTTCAAATAAATAGATCAAACACTACAGAAAATTTATATGGAACAATAAACCTTCACAAATAGTTAAAGCAATCCTTGAGAATAAGAAGATAGCAAGTATCACTTTCCCAGCTTCAAACTTTACTACAAATCAGTAGTAATTGAAATTCCCTGGTATTGAAATAAAGACAGATTCTAAGATCAGTGGAATGGAATTGACTGTCCTGAAACAAATCCCAGGTATATAAGTTAATTTTTGAAAAAGGAACAAAAACTGTGAAGTGGTACAAAGAAAGTCTCCATAACAAGTGGTACTGGGAAAACTGGTCAGCTGCATGCAAGAAACTGAACTCAGACCTCTTTCTAAAACCAGGCACAATGATCAAATCAAAGTGGATTAAAACCTTGATATAAGGCCTGAAACTATAAGTTTCACAGAAGAAACATAGGCAGAACTCTCCATGACACTAAAATTAAAGGTATCTTTAAGGATGAAACACTAGTGACCAATCAAGAAGAAGCAGCAAAGATTTAAAAAAAAATGTGAGACTACATTAAACTAGAAGCTTCTGCACCTCAAAGGAAATGAGGGCCAGGATACAAAGACCCCACCCAATGAATGGGAGAAGTTATCCACATAATACCCTTCTGATAAGGATTAAATATTTAAGATATTTAAGGCACTAATAGGGTGCAACAAAAATAATTCAACCCATCAAAAATGTGGAGAATAGATGAACAGAAATTTCCTCAAAGAAGAAACACAGATTGCCAAACAGCATATAAAAAAAATGCTCCACATAAGGGAGATGCAAATCAAAACTACAATGTGATTATAATTTCAAATCAGAGACTGGAACACATCAAGAACCAAAACAAATAATGCTGACATGGATGTAGGGGACAAAAGTGACTGACTGTTGGTAGGAATGCAGATTAATCCAGTCTTTGAGAAAACAAAAAACACTCTTTAAAAAAAACAACAGCATTTGAACTACATAATGGAAGACTACACAGTTGCTAAGAAAAACTAAATCATAAAATTTGCTTATACATGGATGATATGGAGAGTTTTATCTGAACAAAATAAATCAAATGGAGAGGGATAAACATAGAATGATCACAGTCACTTGTGGGAAATACAAAAGAAAAGTTAGTATGGTAAAAAATACCCAAAGTCAAGAGAGAGAGAGCCAGGAGAATTGAGCCATGGTAGAAATCTTACCACAAAAAGCAGGGTAGTACAGTTAGAGCAGTCAGAGTGGAGAAGGGACAGACCACTAAGACAATGATATTTGGAAGTGATCGCTTTGGACAGAACTTGCTGCTAAAAGGAGGTAAAGTAATATGCATGATACCATAGTACCTTTTCAGTTACAATACTACAAACCACAGTACCTAAAAGAACAAAAAGGAAAGAGGGAGAGACGATTATAGAGAGGAAAATTATCTGTCAGAGAAGCAGTGGGGAGGGAAAATGGGGACACTAATGGTGAAAAATGTGCATGGGTGAAGAAAAAGGTGTTGAACATTCTTTTTTTTTTTTTGTCCCCCAATTCACAATACATACCCGGCAAGGGTCCTGTGTTGAGGTGTATATGGGGTGCCTTTACTGTACCTCCTCTTTCTATACAGCCAGTGTAAAGAACACAGCCTGTGGTAAGAATTGGGAGGCCTTATTTTAATCAGAAACTTTCTTTGACTTACATGTATTATTATTATTATATAAATTATATTATATGTTATGTTATGTCACTATATTATGTTATATTAGTTTACCTCATTATGTTAATCAATTTTGTCCTTTAAATGAATTCTTACTTAAAAAAAAAAACAACTTTAGTTTGCCCTGAAGAAAAAAAAATAATAAAATAAATAAAAGATAAAATAAGGTGTTGAACATTCTATAACTGAAACTTAATCATGAACAACTTTATAACTCTATCTCACAGTGATTAAATTTTTAAAAATTATTTTTAAGTTTTTTTTTAATATTCTTAAGATCTACCTTCCTCACCAAAACTGTTGAATTGCTGGAGATTATTCCCTGTACATAGGTTTGGTAGGTATATCTCAGCAGCAGGTTACTTACTTTCAAGCATATACCAGGAGTTATATGTGTAAGCAATAAAGTGCAGCCTCTGGTCTTCACAGCAACAAAGTTAAAGAAGGGGGGTGTTAAAAATAAGCAAATCTCGGGGGTGGAGAGATAGCACGAAGATAAGGTGTTCACCTTGCATGCAGAAGGATGGTGGTTCTAATCCCAGCATCCCATATGGTCCCGGGAGCCTGCCAGGAGTGATTTCTGAGTGTAGCGCCAGAAGTAAATAACCCCTGAGTGCTGCCGAGTGTGACCCAAAAAACAAACAAACAAAAATATCTCAACCATAAATCAGTGGGCAAACTACAGAAAAATAATCTGCTTCTAACAGCAAGGTTGAGATTTCATTTCATGTCCATGTTATTTTTTTCTTGGAACTACGTTCTTTATTGCTTCACTTTCTGGTTCTAGGATCTGGTTCCATTACTCTTTCCACAACAAATAAGAAACAAAATACAAAGCCCAGCTGCAGAAGCCATTGCCTGGAGACCCTTCTTTTTCTGCAGTGATGGTGCATGCACTTGGGGTGAAGCTGTTTTTAACTACTGTGCACACAGACTTCATACAAGCAATTAATCCTTCTTAATGGGCTTTTGAATATCCTTTCAATAATATTATTGCCTGTGCACTATACCGAGACCACCATATGGACCAAAACATTGCCAGCATCGAAGCAATGCCGAGTAAAATACAAAACCTCATTTTTCTCCCTATCACTTACCAACCCATCGTGAGTCTTGATACCAAAGACTCTTCCTTACATAGAACAAAAAAGCTCTGATTCCCAGGTATACTGACGAAGTGAGGTGAACCCCCAATTGTAGACTCTGTTTAGATGACCTCAAGTGCACGGCTTTTTAAGACGAAAGAGAAACTTTTTTTCTCAAGGGTAAAAAGGAGTTTTTTTCCCCCTGACTGTTTAGAGAACTTTTCAAAGGCAGTTGCCTGTTCTGCCTCAAAGACCCAAAAAGAAATGAGAGAAATGAGCCTCTACCAAGCAGGATGGCTCACAAACTCATTTAAGAGACTGAAATGTTTTACTCCCCTGTCAATGTAACAGCCATTCCTTTCCAGGAAAGACGATGTGCAGAGGCCTCATCTGTCAGGTAGTTAGCAATACTCACCTTGCCAATGGCTTTGGGACTTGAATTTGGACTCAAGGAGATGAGAAAATGTCCACTACATATAATCTGTTTCTTTCCCTTCTTATTAAACACAGAAGATTATGATGAGCCTATCAAGATGGCACTGGAGAAAAATAATGTAGGGGATAAGGAAGGTCAATGGAAGCCCTTACAATTAGAAGCTTTTAGTATCTAGGAAGGACCATACGAATGCAAAATGAGTACATATTTTCACGGTCCATACAAAGAAAAGGAGGTCTCTTTAGAGAGGAGAAATATACTTCTTCTTGATGTGATCATGCTACAGTGCGACTGGAATGTAGTTTTATCTCTCAAATCAAACTGCAGCTTGACAAGAACAAAAAGCAAACTTCTTGTTTTTTTCTCTCTAAAAAGGTGCAACTTTTGCTGCAACTGAATAAAAAGCAGCAGCTCCAAGTTAACTCTGTTAGCTAATAAGCTCAAGATTCAAGGGCAATAGAGTTGGGAGGCAAAAAGGCAAACAGGTGTTTTGTGAAGTTTTCTTTGTTGCTTTGTTTTTCAAAGGCTCTCAGAAACAAATCAGTTAAGCCTCCCTATATATAGATAGCCTTTTTCAATCACTACAGAAACACAGGCTTTTGGACCATTACACCAATTCTTTTTCTTCCTTACACAGTAAAGGATAAGTAAAGGATAGTGCTCTAAAGTAACCTACACATAAATAGAGATGTGTGACTTCACTAAAGCAATCATTCACTGGAAGTGGGGCAGAAGAGAGGAGAAAACTATGAAAGAAGAAAGCCTATTAAAACTATTGCTAAATTTTACTCCCGTGGCCCATTTGTGGTCAAATTAAATTTTCTAGTGATAACTTAAATGTCATCTCTTCCCTTCCATCTTACCTTTATTTTTTTACTTTTCTCCCCTAATAATAAACTCTTATAAAAACAACAACAACAGTTTATTAAGAAACAACTATTTTACCCACTTCTTATGACTTGAGGTCACAAATCCCACTTTGCACTTTTCCCCCGAATTTAGATCTTGTGAAAGGCTAATCACTAAATAAAACATATTAAATATAAATAAAAACAAATATTGTGTCCTAGTGTAAAAATATGTATAAAACACAAATGATTCACAATAATATTTGATAAGAGTTAAACCTTTCATTTGTGTTATTAGAGTAGCGTAAGCACTTACTACGTGTTTTTGGGTCCATATTAATATGTTAGACTAAAAAAAATACATTGCGATTACCTCACCTGTTTGTTTTTATTCTTTCAACGTAGCAATAGAACATTTGAAATTAAATCCTACTCCTACTAGCGGACACTGCACGGTATAGGCCTTCATGCTCTTTAGTTCTTCTAGGCCTTTCCTGCCCTCTAGTGTCACAATTCAGGCAATGCTGCTAAGTGATTGTTCAAGCACATTCACTTCAGCCTGCAAAATAAAAAATTGTAGCCTAAAAAATAATTTTCTTATTTGAAGTTTTCACAAGTCAATTCTCAAAATAACTTTGAGTGTAACTTATGTTCTTCGTGTGACTTTTATTTTTGGACAAAAGAGAAGTTTCTTGTGGAAAATTAAATCTAAAATAGTAATTCCAGGCAAAGAATCTGCAGTGTTACACTGAAAATGTTACGTCTACATATAGAAAAGAATCATAGGCTCAAACTTGGATGCAACCATAAGTGCTGTGTTTTTTTTTTCAAACAATTTATTCTAAGTTAAGAAATAATGCAATGCACCAAAAAATACATGGCACAACATACATATTTAGTGCTAACATATACAATTCAGAAATCAAACAACCTAAATTTTCATAAACTATCACCACATGGAACATCTATAAAGTGGAATACATTCAAAAGAAGAAGGGCAGCTTCTTAAAAAATATTATTTTTCTTGTGCTGTGCTGCTTCATGTATTTGGTTATTTGCATCATCCATATAAATAAAGCCATCCAATTATTGTTTTCACTTCCTGGCTTAGTTCACTTAACATGATCATCAGATCAAGTTCTATCCATGTTATTACAACAGGTATAATTTCATCTTTTCTAGTAGCTTAGAAGTACTCTCCTGTAGGTGCACCACAACTTCTTTATCTAGTCTTCCACTGGAAAGCAATTAGCTTGATTCCATGGTTGAACTGCTTAATTGGATAACATAAACATAGGGCTGGTGTCTGTCCTTTTAAATTACTATTTTTATATTTTTCAGGTAATGCCTATAATGCTATAGTGCATGAGTGTGTGTGTGTGTGTGTGTGTGTGTGTGTGTTGCTACCAATATATTCTACCAACAGAATACCAGAGAGTTATTTCTTCTTCACCTCCAAACCAACACTTCTTGTTTCCAATTTTTTTTTCATAGAGATCATTTTCACAGGCTTGAGGTGGCATCTCATTGTTGTTTGACCTAAAAAACCTACTAATAAGTGATGCTGAGCATTTTTCATAGGCCAGTGGGCCAACAGGAGGTCTTTAGAGAAATGACTATTCAGGTCTTTTGTGCAGTTACTATGTTTGTATTGTTGCTGAGTGTATGAGTTCTTTAAGTATGTCAGACATCAACTCCTTGTCAGATGTATGATATACAGATATTTTCTTCTAATTAATAGGTTGCCTTCTTTGCTTTTGTGATAGTTTCATTCACTGTGCAAATGGGTTTTTGGAGTTTCAGTTGTTTATTTTTTACTTTTGTTTCCCTGACATTTGAGTTAAATCTCCAAATAAATCTGAGGTCAATGTCCCAAAGGGACATTTTTGGGGAAGGAGAGTTATCTTGTGTTTTGTTGTTTCAAATCCTATTTCTAAATTATTAATACACTATAAATTAATTTTGTACATTATTAATTAGAAATATGGTTTCTTTTTTGCCTCACCCTGTTTTTTGTTCCTCAAAAATACTTATTGAAGAGACAGTCCTCTATGATATTAGCTTGACCTGGATCATTTGTAGATTATGCCTTTGGGAATATATGCAAAACTTAAATGATTTCCCAACGTTGAGATGGGGTATCCACTTCAGCCTACTGCTTAAGGGGAGAAATATTACATTATAACCAATTAATATGATGCAAACAGTCACTGCTTAAGAGGAGCTAACTCCCTGAGACACCCAAGCTTATTTTAGTGCTAATGGTTTGCAAAATGTCACTTTGGGGCATTCACAATAAATGAACTAGTTACTACTCTGGTGACTTAGGACTTGAGTTATTTCTGAATTTTTGACAACACCAAACAGATAAATTAAAAGAAAGCACTTCCACATTTTTGTTTTATTGTTTTGTTTTGTTTGGCTGGGACCACACACAATGATGCTCAGGAAATCACTCCCAGCAGGCTCAGGAGACCATAGGGGATGCCAGAGATTATATTCTCACTGCTCCAACCAGTCCTCACAACATTTTCTGGACCTAAAACACTTAAAGGAAGCCATATATTGTTGTTGTTGTTGTTGCTGCATGAGATACAGTTACAAAATTGCTCACGATTGAGTTTCAGTCATATAATTTCCAACACCCATCCCTTCCCCAGGGTACAGTTCCCATCACCAAAGACCTCAGGTTCCTCTAGCCTCCCCATTGCCTCTATGACATACAATTCTCTAATTCTATCTCTCCTCCTCTCTCTTCTCTCTCATCCCTCCTTCCCTTCCTCTCTCCTTCCCTCTCTTTCTCCTTCTCTCTCTCCTCTACACACTCTTCTTTTTTTTTGTTTGTTTTTTTTTGGGGGGTGGGGCACAACCGGCATTGCTCAGGGGTTACTCCTGGCTGTCTGCTCAGAAATAGCTCCTGGCAGGCACAGGGGACCATATGGGACACCGGGATTCAAACCAACCACCTTTGGTCCTGGATCAGCTGCTTGCAAGGCAAACGCCGCTGTGCTATATCTCCGGGCCCCCTCTACCCACTCATAATTATCTAGGGATTGGGTACTTTTCAAATAACAGTTTTGAAGGGCTAATTATCTTCAATCTGATTTTTAAAAAGCAGTCATAAAAAAAGCAGCTAGTATAAATAAAATATCTGATGCAATAATTGAAGAGAAAGAGGTGCCAGCATAGAATTAAGATCACCAACATTCATAAATAATTCTGTACTAAGAACGGACAGTAGGTCAAGGGGGGACATTCTGGTGGTAGATGTGGTGTTGGAACACTGCATGAAATCATCAAGAACAGTGTTGTAAATTGCAATGTCTAGATTTTTGTAATTTAATAATAATAATAATTCTGTACTCAAAGACTAACATAAAATACAAAACAATCTAGTTTGCCTCTTTAGATAAATAAATAGGTAAGTAAATATTGAGTCTGTTGAAGAATGTTTCTGCTTATAAGCATATGAACACATGTTCTATTAGGAAAATATGTGGACAGATTATTACATGGTAGTAGTGCTTCAAACTATATAATACTTTACGTTACTACTATAAGACTCATCCTGTCTTTATTTGGATAGAGATGGTTTAGCATATAAATTTAGAATCCATAGATGGAATTTGCTTTTTAAAAATGTATTAAATCAAGGGCTGGAAAAGTAATGTGGTCTGCTAGCGTCCTTGCCTTGTCTGGGACTGACCTGGACTCTATCCTCAGCATCTCATATGGCCCTCCTAAACCCAGGAATAATCCCTGAGCAAAGAGTCAGGGGTAAGCCCTGTGTACTGCCTGTTATGGCCCAAAATCAAAAATTTCAATTAATTAAATCAAATAGCCTTGTAAAATAACTGACCCAACTTTCCCAAGCTTCATCAGAAAACTATTTTCAAAATTTACATCATCCTGAAGTGCCCAAATACTCCCAGGAATAAATCTGAATATGTAGGGTGATTTGTGTGCCTAAATCATGTCTTTGTCAGATAAAACTTTCGCAAAGATGTCCAAACAATTATTTCTGGAGTTTGTACCTGCCAGCATAAATTTCTAATATGTTGTTTGCTGCCCTCTAGTGGAGAAATGGTGCTGCTCACAGGAAAAAAAAAAGGTGGAAAAACAAAAGGACTAATTTGATAGTTAAAGAAATAATAGGGCTAAATATGCCTGGCTTCCTTTTAAAAGAAATTAAGTTGGAACTGAATAGAAAACCCAAAGATCTGAAGAACATGGTCTGCATTTAGGAGCATTAGGATTAATCTCCAGAACCACAAAGTCCCTCACCTGGAGCAGCCTCTGGGCACTGTCTGTGACCCAAAAATAAACCAACAACATAAAGAAACAATCTTAACGTTGCCCTTCATCTTTTCTGGACCTGAAAGAACAAAAAGCTATGTGACCTCCTACTCCACTATTTTAGAATGTTTATATCAAAAATTTAAAATAAACTACTAAGGGATATTGTGTGTTTTTCCTGCGATTCCCTTTCCAAACCATTGTGGAAGCATTTCAAAACCATTTGCCTTTTTTAAAAAAAATGCTATTATTCATCCTATGAAAATTAGTTGAGTTTAAAATTTTTATTTATTTACTTTTTATTTTATTTTTATTTATTTTTATTTATAACACCCTGTGCTGTTCAGAAGATACCTCAGTTCAATGCTCAGGATTGCTCCCGGTGCTGCTCAGTTCCATGCAGTGCCTGAGACTGATCTCAGGCCTCTTGCAGGTAAAGCATCCACTCAGCTATATCCATTGAGCCATATCCCAGACCTCTTTTTTCAGTTTGAAATAAAATTAACATTTCTTTTTTTTTTTTTTTTTTTTTTTTTTTGGTTTTTGGGCCACACCCGGTGACGCTCAGGGGTTACTCCTGGCTATGCGCTCAGAAGTCGCTCCTGGCTTGGGGGA
Source organism: Suncus etruscus (assembly GCF_024139225.1). Lineage (NCBI taxonomy): Eukaryota > Metazoa > Chordata > Mammalia > Eulipotyphla > Soricidae > Suncus > Suncus etruscus. The sequence goes on along the minus strand of NC_064854.1, from coordinate 104,484,788 downwards.
CCATATGGGGCGCCGGGGGATCGAACCGCGGTCCGTCTCCTAGGCTAGCGCAGGTAAGGCAGGCACCTTACCTCGAGCGCCACCGCCCGGCCCCTAAAATTAACATTTCATTACATTTTTAACATCCCATTTCCTAACACTAGATGTGAATTTCATTATTTTCCCTATGCCCCTATCTTAGAAAAAAGTTGAAAAAATACCTCCTTGTTTATACATTACCATCAAATATGAGATTACCATCTCATAATTCAAGGCATTAAAAGCATCCAGTAGCAGGGAAGGAGCAAAAAGCACAGTAAATAAGGTATTTGCCTTGCATGCAGCTGGCCCTAATTCAATCCCCAGCATCTCATATGGTTCCCGAGCCAAAAGGAATAACTTCTGAGCTCGAAGCCAGGAGTTACTCCTGAGTGCTGCTGGGAATGGACCAAAAACAAACAAACAAGAAAAGCATCCAATATCTTCTAGCTAGTTTCCTATAACCATTGTACCTTAATTGTCAGTACTAACCACAGCCCTTGGGACTGTGACAGGAACCCTCCTGAACAAAGATAACACTCTGCAGCTTGTTCCTGCTTTCACATTTTTTAGACACACTTCAGTCTTAGTTTGACACTAGACTCTCTGAAGTTTCTCAGTATCTCAGCACAACCCCCGCTGGCTCTGACCCCTAAGACTCCTTTCTATCCACCAAGTACTATTATATGGAAAAAAAAGAACCGCAGAGCATTGCAAATTTCTTAAACTTTCTTGTTCGGGAAGTCATCTAAAAAGATTTATTGCATCCTTCATCCTCTTACCCATCACTCTACTGCATGCTTAGGTTCATGTTCACTCTCTTCCTATGTGTGTGCACTCTCTTCCTATGTGTGTGCACACGCGTGCGCACACACACACACACACACACACCTGCTGGAATACATATTCTTGGCACAGAAGTTACAGGAGAAAGCACAAAAGAGCAAAGAAAAGGATGCTCAGAGTTAAGTCCCCAGAACCCTCAATTTACAGATAGCTTTTGTAAATCAACAAGTAATCAAAGAAACAAAATAAAACTTGATACCCTATGTGAGCATAGAGAAATAGCATTGTACCATCATTGGTACAATCCCATGTTTGGAGAGGATTCTGGCACTATGAAAACATTACAGTAAGTTAGTCATCAAAATCCCTGCTCTCCTCTTCTCCTAGGTCCACTGCTAGAAGTTTGCTTCCCAGCTATTCTTCCACAGAGTTGTGGCCTACGGCCTAAGCTCTAATCAACAGCAGGACAGGCCCAAGTGTTGCCCTTGACCCAGAACATCACATGTCCCACTTGAATCTCTTTGTGCTTATCTTTCTTTCCTTCCACCTGTTAGGCCAGAACCACAGAAACATGGAGACACCAGAGACAGGTAAAGAATAGAAAGTTCATTAGATATCTCAGTACTGAGTATCCCTTTTCTCATGGGTAATGGCTCCTGGGGTGTTTTCCTAATCTCTTTTATTGGGGGGGGTTGGGGTCACACCAGCAGCACTCAGAGATTACTCCTTGCTCTACACTCAGAAATTGCTCATGGCAGGCTCGGGGGACCATATAGGATGCCAGGATTCGAATCATCATCCTTCTGCATACAAGACAAACGCTCTACCTCCATGCTATCTCTCTGGCCCCTCCTTATCTTTTATTTACTCTATCCAGGAAGTATTCCCTCTGTGGTAAAATTGTTGTTTCTGAACATACTCAAAATAAAACAATTTATGGCAGTTAGCATATCCTGACATACATACATACATACATACATACATACATACATACATACATACATACATACATCACCCTAACTTCAGCAGTTCTATGTTTGGTTTCCAGCTGTGAGTTGTCTTTGTTCAAGACTCAATTCAGATAAGAGAAGCAGGGCCTCACACTCTCAGCTGCAATAACAACCACTCCAGAATAAATACACCAATCATAGGTTGAAAACATTGGAACCTCCATCCACTACATAGCACTGCAGTGCCGTGGAAGGTCTTCCAGAAATATTTACCTACCCATAAGCAGCAAACTTTACTCCTTTTGCTTAATCATTATGCCTATTTAGTCTAATCGCAGGGCAATTAGCCTGCTCTCACTAATGATACATTGACATGCACTTTTGATTTAGTAATTTCAGTCCTAAGAATTCAACTGAAGTTGAGACATATATATCATACAAATATGGAACTATGCAATAGATGATTATGATGAAGTATTGTATGGAGAGTAAAGGTCTGTAAGTAGTTAAAAAGACATTATTATTAAAGGGGAGGCGGAAAATCAATGGACAAATCAGGAAGCACAGTGATATATACATGTATTTGTGCGTACACATATAATAATGTACACCTTCTTTGTTTCTAAAATTAATGCAGTGATGACTAATTCCATATTAGCTTCACTGGGTCATCAAAGACACAACTCTGTTGTGTCTCAGCACTGTTTTGAAGTGGGCTTATCTTGCGTTTGCAGAAAATTTAGCATTTGAATTCAAAAATGGGATAAAGCAACTGCCACTTTAATGTGGGTGGGCCTCATTCAATCTGTTAAAATACTGGCTTGGAAAAAAAAAGCTGAAGATGGTGGCATTCGGTCTCTGCCGGGAGGCTGAGCTCAAGCATCAATATCTTCTTCCCTCTTTGGGCTTCTCAGGCTTTCAAACACAAAACAGAATCTACACCATCAGCTCTCAGAAAAACCACAAAACCTTACAACCACTCCTGCCCTGGGTCTCTATCTTGATCAAAAGACAGCTCAGCCGCATAATGGTGTAAGGATCCTTATAATGAGTGGTAAATGTGTGTATCTCCCATCATATATAAAAATATACAATACATAGGGGCCAGAGAGATGGTGCTAGAGGTAAGAAGTCTGCCTTGCAAGTGCAAGGTTCGATTCCCCCAGCGTCCCATATAGTCCCCCCAAGCCAGGAGTGATATCTGAGCACTTAGCCAGGAGTAACCCATGAGCATCAAACAGGTGTGACCCAAAATAAATAAATAAATACAATAAATAAATCATAAGTAGGAAATACATAGATATATAGATACTACTGTTTCTCATGTGAAACTTAATAATACTCAATAATAATCAAAAATAGGCTAAGAAGCTATCTTTCATACCTACCTATATTGTTGGGGATGTTTGACACAACAGAAAAGTACACAATTGATCACATGGTGACAAAAAAATTAAATTAATAACATCCATTATATTCCAGCTTATCTATCTGATTAGTATGTCCACCATAAAATTCAGTGGCACTCTGGAGAGACACATCTTTAGCAAAAGTAATGGCAATGCATTTGGACCTTTTTTTTTTTTTTTTTTTGCCTTTTTCTTTTTATTGTGGGCAAAGTGAATTACAAATCTTTCACAGTAATTTTGCACATAGTAGTAATGAATGAGGGGCATTCCCACACCAGTGTTGTCCTCCCTCTGCTCCTGTTCCCAGCATTCATTTAGACCTTTTTGAAGCCCAGACTCCAGGAAACAGACAATTCTGTGAGAGAACAGCGCCCCCTGCTCGCAGGAATCAGACTTGATTCCTTTGAACTTAAGATAGTGTGCTGATGGGAATTTAAATTCCAAAGATAGTGGGTAAGATGGGTAAGGCATCTTTGCATTGCATGTGACTGACCTAAGTTCAAAACCCAGCACCGCATATTGTTCCCCATACTGCCAGAAATGAACTCTGAGCATAGAGCCAGGAGTAAGTCCTGAGCACAGCAGGGTGCTAGTCCCCAAAATTAGATAGATAAGAGAGTGAGAGAGAGAGAGAGAGAGAGAGAGAGAGAGAGAGAGAGAGAGAGAGAGAGAGAATAAAAATTCCAAAAAAAAAATAAAACAAAAATCTTTGGGCCCAGAAAGATAACACAGCAATAGGGCATTTGCCTTGCACGCGGCCAACCTGGGACAACCTGGGTTTGATTCCTGGCATCCCATATGGTCCCCTAGTCTGCCAGGAGTGATTTCTGAGCATAGAGCCAGGAGTAACCCCTAAGCGCTACTGGGGGTGGCAAAAAAAATTATCTTCTCCAAACTGAACAAAAGCTAAAAACTCGAGTATCTATACTGAGAATACACATTTTAAAATCTAGAAATTCTAGGGTTTTATTTCTTGAATAATTTTTTCAGTTTTCTTATTATGAGTTTCTACTTAGTTTACTTATTCAGGAGTCTCAAACTCAATTTACCTGGGGGCCGCAGGAGGCAAAGTCGGGGTGATCCTTAAGTGCAAAGTCAGTAGTAAGCCTTGAACATTGGGGGATGTGACCCAAACAACTAAAACAAAACAAAACAAAAAAAGATTCCTCTAGGGCAGGGCCACAAAATGTTGTAGGAGGGCCGCAAACGGTCTGCGAGCTTCGAGTTTGAGACCCCAGGATACTGTCCATGTTTCTTGCATATAGAACTTTTCTCTTCAGTTATATCTCTCTAGCAGTTCCACCTTTCCAAATCTAAAGGATTATGGCATGAAATAGGGTTACCATATAGATATGGTTAGTTTTTGTTCTAACCTCTGTTTCTTTTTGTTTGTTTGTTTGTTTGTTTGTTTTGGAGCCACACCCAGTGGCGTTCAAGGGTTACTCTTGGCTCTTCGCTCAGAAATCACACCTGGCAGACAGACTCAGGGGACCATATAGGATGCAAGGAACTGAACCAGTTTCCGTCCTGCGTCCACCACGTGTGAGGCAAATGCCTACCACTGTGCTATTGCTCTGGCCCCTACCCTCTGTTTCTTATGAGTCTTCATCACTTTGCAACACAATCTTTTGAGTCTAATTCTTGGGAATTAGAATTGGAAATCTGATGAGAGTGCTTGCCAGTAAGTAACTGCCTATTTACAACCAACTCTCAACCTCCACCCAAGAAGAGAGCTGTGCACTAAACAGTAAGATTAGTGACTGCATCCATGTTTTTAGGGAACTGCTCATCAAAAGATATACATCACAATAATCAACTAGCTGAAGGTACTTCATAGTAACCAAATGGTATTGATTTAATACTGATTTCTTAACATTTCCGTTATTTTTGTACCTTTTGAAACTATCACTGAAGAAAGGAAATAGAGTTGTGCAAGATTTTAAAATTCATCTAGGACTAAAATAATGCCTTGCCCTTAAAATACCAGAATAGCTTAGTGAGTAGAGTTGCATGCTCTATGTTTGAGAGTAAGGAATTCTTAAATCCGTTCTCAATACTTAAGGCCTTTCGGACAAAGAATTTATATTTCTGACACACAGATGGTTTGAAGGTGCAAGCTACGCTTTTTTAAGAAGTCAAAACATGCCTGGCATCACCATGCCTCAAATTATCAAAGCAGGACAATAAATTAATTGCTTGGCAACAAGTCTGCTGACAATTATGAATTATTCATAAAAAACACATTTCGTTGGGGACTTTCCAATCCTGTGTCACTTTAAAAGGAGATATAACAAGAATAGAAGGAGAGAACACACATTCGCAAACATTAACACACACAGAGGCGTACATAGATAGTTGATTATTTTTATCTTTATTTATTTATTTAGATATTAAAAAATAGGCATTGTTTTTCTCAAACTTTCATACTTCTCGAAAACTTTAAAAATATTATGAATTCCTTGCAAAAGTCAGCAATACTGGCTTTCTCTCTTCTTTTTTTAATTATCGATTTCATCATACCTCTTAAAGAATGTTAAAACATCTACAAAGTTCCCATCAATATAGTCCTGTGATAATTTAAGCTTATGAAATATTCTGCCTTCAAAGTAATTTACAGATAAATATGTTTATAAAATGCTGATGGTTTTACATAATTCCTTGAGAAAAGTGATTATTAAAGGAAAATAGGGTCTGAGAGAAATCACCAGGGTTAATGAATTTGACTTACATTTGGCCAGCCCCATTCAATCCCCAACACTGACTATAATCCTCCTATATGCCCAGCAGGAGTGATCCCTGAGCACAAAGGCTGGAGTAAACCCTGAGCAGGCCAGGGATGGCCCCAAAACTCCAAAACCAGTTAAAAAGTAAAATAAAATGTAAATACACTCAGAAAAAAAAGGTGTTAGGGGTCTAAATATCAGAAAAGAACTTCAGAACAACAATCTAAGTAGAAAGTCATTACGTTTCTTTACACTGATGAATTTCAAGCTTCCTCTGGTTATTTACCCTCCAAGTTTGTGTTAATTACAGCATCTGAACCGTGGACTCTGACGTTTGAGAGGGCTTTATTAATTGATCTCAGTGGTGCATAATAAGCTAAAAAGGGCTTACCTGTGTGTCCCCGGAGATGCTGACTCGAAGCGGACATCAGCTTACAGCACACCATTAACACGTAGGCCAGAAAGAGCCAATGTGACAGCAACACAGACTTAGCATAGACTTTCATCCTGGAGAAAAAGCAGAATGCAGGTCAGTGAGGGCAGAAATGGAGAGGCTGGCAGCAAATATGATCCTGAGAAGGTGGGAGAAAACAGCTGATCGGCATTAGAGTTCTTCCCCAGAAGGAAACTGCAGGCCTGTCAAACCTTATTTGCACTGTGCAGTAACTTAATTTTCAATAAACACCTTTTATAATTAAGAGTTTGTCAAGATAACAACATGCTATCTTGTTTATTTATGGTGAGATGCTTATTTATGGGTCTCAAAAGCATGGCTTGAGTTGCCCTGATAGAACAAATATGAGTTACGTACTTTTAAATTAAAATTTATAAAAACTACACACTCTTTGCTAGGCTCATTAAAATATACATTCTTTCTACATATCAATGAAATAACAGAAATTTTGCATGCTGGTCCCAAAAACTTTCTTCCTAAGAGCATCTGGCCTAGAAGATTGGCCTCATATTTTTAATAAATTGTGGGATCATAGAGAAGTATCCCTAAAGAAAAAAATTCATTTAAACTCACATGGATGTCAACAGATGAACAGTTAAAAATACACATATATGTGAAAACAATGAAATATTGCTCAACAATCAGAAGAAAATTAGTTTGTCTCTATAGACACATATTACTCTCCATATTTAATAATAGAAAGTGAGCTTCTCTCGATGGGCAAAGTTCTATTTGGAGGCCACACCTGTCAGTTCTGGGGGGTCAAAGAACTGGTCTGCCCTAGAGGGTCACTCATGGGCAGTACTTGGGGGACAATATGCAACCCTGGGATCAAACCAAGGTTGGCTGCGTACAAGGTACTTATCTCTCTAGTTCTCATAATGGAAAATGGGTTAACAAGAAAGCATTACGAAAAGCAAAAGCACTTTTATACTTTAAGTGGTATTCACTGAAGAACCTACAGGCCTTGGAACCAACAACTCCCTGTTCATTCCTCGTGCCATCCACACACAGTCTTTGTGAGGCAAACATTTCTTAAAACTTCAGATGTAATACTAACTGTCAAAATACTATATCTGACTCAAACTGTTATTGAAATCTGCTTTCTTGTTCTAACTCCAATTTCTAGATGCCCAGGTTATGTCTTTATGGACTTAAAACATTTCCATCCCAACACACACACATACATACACACACACACACACACACACACACACACACACACACACACACACACACCAACTAAATATCATTAAAAACATTCTCCTGACTAGTATGTTGGCTCCCTTGTCTCTGGCCACAATGTCCCATCCAACTAATAGCCTTCAAATTCAGCCTTTTTCAATTATTTATTGTCTCACCCACCTAATCTCCCAGCAATATTTAGTTCCAAGCTATTTGTTAGTCCCTATCTCACTGAAACTTCTCTGGATAGATTCTACATATTTGGAGAGGATAGTTGACTTGGGTGTTTTTGACCCATGCCCAGCAAGTACTCAAGGCTTACTTCTGGGTCTTTGCTCAGGGATTGCTCCTGGAAGGTTTGGGGGACCTTATGGGGTAGCAGGGATAAAGAAGAGAGTAGGGATGGCCAAAACACTTAGTTCTCTGGGAAGGCTCACTCTGAGATGAAAACAGAAGGTTAAAAATTAGGGAGTATTCTTGTGAGCATTTCCTGTTGGACAGAAAAGAGGGAAGAAGTAAGAAAAGAAAAGAAAGCGAATAAGGCAGCAAAGGCTCAGGGTATGCATTAATATGCACATTTAGGGGCTGGAGAGATAGCATGGAGGTAGTGCATTTGCTTTGCATGCAGAAAGATGGTGGTTCAAATCCCGGCATCCCATATGGTCCCCTGAGCTTTCCAGGAGCAATTTTGTGTGTAGAGCCAGGAGTTGCCCCTGAGCATTGCCGGGTGTAACCAAACAACAACAACAAAATTAAAAAAATAATAATATGCACATTTAGGTAGAAGATCCTATAACATATGTTTAATGTACTTTGTGGGGCTTTATGAATCATCCCCAAGAGAAAACCATCCTCAGAGGTACTAGCACTCAGGCCATGTTCCTTAAACTACCATGAGAAGAGTGTTCAGATGAGAACCCTGACCTACTTTTAGATCAGTTTTCGCCACACATCCATTATTTACCTTCCGGAATCTATTTGATTTCTTTACTACCTGATCAGTGTCCTGGGCTATCAGGGTTCTGGCTCCACCACCTGGAGACAAAAGTTGGAGCCCCAAGCGTGAAGATGAAAAGCCAAGATATAGGAAATGACCATTTCTCTACCCAGGGCCAGTTGGTTCCTACCAGAAGAATTCATACTGGTCCCAGATCCCTTTGTAGTTCTCTTCCCCTCAGAGCTGAAGTCATCACTTCCTTCCCTGTCCTGTCCATCCCAGGATGACCACAGCTTCCCGAGGTAGCCCATCTCTGGGTTCCCTCCATAACTTTGGCTTGGCTTCTGGCTCTACATCACCATGTATAGCAGTTTCCTAAATTCAATCCTCTCAGTTCCAAGTTATCTATATGGCTTCTATCCTCCTGAATGGATTCCAACAACAAATTCCAATTTAAAATTTAGTAGGCACTTTTGTTGCAAATCTGAGATGATCTCTGATTGATCATCTTATCTGTATGATTCTTGTATCAGGTACCTAGGTGAGCAGTAACAAGTTCCAAGTGCCAACAAATATCTACTTAATATTAATCACAATTCACTGAGGTAAAAAATGCCTGGGACAAGAGTGAAAATTGAGATATTGACTGTGAACTAGAAAATTCATGCAGAAAGTAAGGAACTCGCCTTGCTTGCTGCTAGCCCCTATTCAATTCCTCATAACCATATATTCCTGAGCACCACCAGGGGTCACTCCGGAGCAAAGAGCTAGGATTAGCTGAACTGATGTCACCAAGCCCCCAAATATAATTCATTATTTCATTCAATAATTTAGTAAAAAGAGCTTGACTTCCTACGTTTTCAATTATAATTGAACTTCAAATTTTTATAGACTAAACATACTTGTTCAGATAAGAAAAACAATACTGATTTATCTTTAAAAGCTCCCCTTTAACCTGACTGAATAGTCAAAGCATAGCTTTGCCAAATAAAATAATTTAGAGAGAACACCTAAAATTTTAAAAACTATGATTGTCAGGATCCCCAAAAGTTCTGTGTGTAAAAAATAAAATATCATCAAAACTAGGATACTTGGTTTTGCCAAATTCTTAATACTTAGTAAAGATATCATCTTAGTAAAGATATAATCTCAAAATTTCTTTTAAAATAATTTTACCTTGGAGATGTCTTAATCTTTGGTTCCAGTCGAACACAATTAATCCAGGGTATATTTCAGAGAAACTCCAAATTCCGGTTTGTATCTAGGATCAACCATTTCTGCAGTTCAAAAAATTATCTGAGTTTGGAAAACCTATTTAAAAAAATAAAGTCATTTTTTAATATTTAATGGGATCATTTTTCAATAGCAAAATAACATTTTCCTATAAAATTCCTGTAGTTTTAGTTATTGGAAGATAGCCAGTATATACCATTTATATGTGTCCCTAAAATTTAAGGAGGGTAGACAAAGATAAAGAATGTTATATTCATGGCTAAAGAAACTATGGTACAAATATACAGTGAAATATTATGCAACCGTCAGGAGAGATTAAGTCATAAAATTTTCCTATACATGGATGTACATGGAATCTATTATGCTGAGTGAAATAAGTCACAGAGAGAGAGAGATAGACACAGAATCACTCATCTATGGGTTTTAAAAAAAATTAAAGACATTACTGTAATAAGGTCCAGAGACAATTAAGTTAAGGGCTTGAAGGGCCTGAAGGATTGGCTCTCAATTTGAAGCTCACTACAAAGAGTGAATGCTGTTAGGGAAATAACTACACTAACAACTAGTGTGACAATGTTAAAGCATGAGAGAAGTAGAATGCCTGTTGCGATACTGGCAGGGGCAGGGGAGGACGGGACATTGGTGGGAATTCACCAGTGGCACTGGTGAAAGGTGGGTATTCTGTTTATGACAGAAACCCAACTACGAACATGCTTGTAATTATGGTGCTTAAATGAAGATTTAGAAGAAAATTAAAGAATGTTATATTTATTAACTAGCTATAAAATATATATTGCATATTAATATATTAATGGAAGTCCCAGACTTATTAGAAACTACTGACATCTAGAACCTGTGCATATTTAAGGCACACCGCATAATGGTTTTATATAAACAAATTATAAATGATTGCAAATATTTACTAATAATGTCCATATTCTCATAATTACAATAAGAAAAAACAAGAATAAGAAGAAAATTCTTGTGATAAGAATCTTTATGTGCTCTTTTGATCTTAAATTTTCATGTTCTGTTACTAACCATTGGTTAACAATGCCATAAAACTTCATAAATCTAGCATAATCCTCTATATGTGTACAAAACTCATTGCATCCACCAGCAAAATTCCAATCCAAACGCACGTCCAAAATTATCCTCTACCATTCTTTAAACATACCCCTTCTCCCTCCCTCCAGTAATCACCAGAGTTTTTTACTGCACCTAAGATTTAGTTTTGTTTTTTTGTGGGGTTTTATTGGCCTTTTATTTTACTCATTTACCTTATTTTCTGTATTTGAGTAATACCTATGATGAGAAAACCATATTACCCACCTAATAACTTATACACACATACACAGAGCAGTGTGTGCTGTACTCACCACATGTATACTATATCCCAGAAACTTATCTTTCTTTATAATATCTTTATTTAAGCACCATGATTACAAAGATGTTTTCAGTTGGGTTTCAGTTATTAAAAAAAAAAGAACACCCCCGTTCAACAGTGCACCTTCCTACCACCAATATCCCTCATCTCCCTCTTCCACCACCACACCCTGCCTGTATTTAAGACAGGCCTTCTATTTCTCTCACTCACAACCATTGTCATGATAGTTGTTAGTGTAGTTATTTCTCTAACTGCACTCACCACTCTTTGTGGTAAGCTTCATATCGTGGGCTGGTCCTTCCAGCCGTCATATCTATTGTCTCTGGGTATTATTACCATACTGTCTTTTATTTTTCTTAAATCTCATAGAAGAGTGAGACTATTCTGTGTTTATCCCTCTCCCTCTGACTTATTTCACTCCACATAATAGTTTCCATGTCTATCCATGTATAGGAAAATCCAGAAACTTATTTTATAGCAGAAAGTTTATACCTTTTATTTATTTATTTATTTATTTATTTATTTATTTGGGGAACAAACCAGACAGTACTCGTGAGTTAATGCTAGCTCTGTGCTCAGTAGTGACCCCTGGTTGTGCTCAGAGATACAGTGTGCCAGGGATTCTAACCAGGATCATGGCCACTGCAGCTGAATGCAGCGCAAGTGCCTTACCTCTATGCTATATTTTCAGCCCCAAGTTTGTGCTTTTTACCTACTTTCCTCAATCACCCTTCTACCTACTCTCTCTGATTTGTAACCTTATATGTTTCATTTTCTGAATTTTCTTTTTTAAATTCCACATATAAATGAGACCACACTGTATTTGTTTCTCTTTAAGTTCTTTCATTTTATATAATGCCTTCAAGTTTCATCTATGTTTTTACAAATAGCAAAACTTCCTCTTTTTGAAATATGAAAATATACCATTTTGTATATGCATGTATAAACATACAATATGTATGTGGTTTCCATATCTTGGCCATTATAAAAAAAAATGAACACTGCAATAAATATGGGGGTAAACCTATCCGTGTGAATCATGGTTTTGTTTTCTTTGGATACATTCCCAGAAGTAGAGCTGTGGATCATATGGTAGTTCTATTTTTAATCTTTTGAGAACCCTCCAAACTTATTTTCAAAGTATCTGCACTAATTTACATTCCCACCAACTGTGCTCAAGGGATCCCACTTTTCACATTCTCACCTTGTTTTTGTTTTGAAGGTGGACATTTTATGAGATATGAGATGGTATCTTACTATGGTTTCTATATACAGTTTTATAGTAAATATTCCCAAAGTACAAAAACATTCAAAACATACCTTTCATGTAGAATTTCACTCTTCCAATTCAAAGACCCTAGGAGGAAAACATAAATTGGAGTTGATTCAAGAGTTACCAATCATTCCCTACCACTTGGAACAGTGGAAAAGCCAGATCCAAGCTTTTTGTGATATAAACCTGAGAAAAAAAGATGCTAAACAGCACACAAGGTTGTATTGAGAAAAACATTAATAAGAGGCAGAAGAAAACATTTCTACTAATAAAATGCACCATGCCAAAGTGAAAAGAACACCTATTAATATCATGTACATTACTCAATATCCTCTTTTTCAATACGCAGAATTTAAAAGGTCTTTTCTACTCAGTGAACACATTTTTTGTAAGAAAGACTGAGATGATTCCAACTAAAAGCATCTTTTAAAAAAAAAAAAACAATAAGGGCCTGAGCCATAGTATAATGAATATGAAATTTTCCACACCCAGATTTGATCCACTCACCCCTTATGGTCCCAAGTCCCTGCCAACCAAAAGTGATTTCTGAGTAGAGCAGGAATAAACTCAAGCATTGTTGGGTGTGGCCTAAAATAATATAAAATAAAATGAACTCTTGCCCCTCTGAAGAAGCCCATATTTTTCTTGAACACATCTCTCAATCTCTCTCTTTCTCTCTCTTTTTCTCTACCCCCACACTCCCCTCTCTTTCACATTTTTCTAAATTTCTTTCAATAAAATCTATTTTGCTTCAAAAAGTAAAATAACCCATAAAACATACTATTTCAAATGTTCTTAGTTAAATGCACTGTCCCAGTGGAAGAATAATGATGTACATGAAGAAATATTGGTGATGCTAAACTAATCCCTTGAAATATAGTCTAATTCTTTTAGAATCCTGTGAACCCATTACAAGTCCATCACAAAGTACTACTGAGATTTTGTTGTTGTTATTGTTGTTGTTGTTTAATGTCCCTGAAGATAATTAGAATTTCTCTAAGATAATATTTTAGTTAATAGTCTCAAAGATTCTGTGCTTTGGGGCTATAGAAGGGGAGGAAGGAGGAAAAGAAAGTCTTGAATGATTATCTCAGCAAGAGGGAAATGTCTTCAAATATCTGTATAAATATGAGTTGCCCAAAAAAATTGGAAAATGCTCATCTCCCAGATTCTCCAACTTTATTAAGTATGTTTGTCCTGATGCACACCCAGGGGCACAACATGACCTTCTATTATTGGGGAAAAATACACAGTATAATTTATCAGAACCCATCATAATAAACTCCCCACATATTGGAAACTAAAATGACCTTTCTCAGCTAATATTTATCTTGTTTTCTTCACACAAAAGGAACCACCGGGGATTCTTCCTTCAATTCATTAAAAAATGGATCCATCAGTGAAAAAGAAATGTGATCTAATAGTTGGTATGCCAGACAAGGAGCCAAGGGTTTAATTTTAGGCTGAGCACTAACTCATTCAGTCAGATTTCCCAGAGTGTCCCCTAGGCACTTGCTTAAAAGGATTAACTCTTTCTGGTCACTTCTAAACTTGAATATATTTAAGACCATCAAATAACTGCATGCCTGGCCCCAGGAGCATTTACTTCCAGTCATTTCATTTCTCTCAGGTTTCCAAATAATAACACAATCTTTTCTGACAGCCTGCTTTATTTCTAAAGAGTTTCTGTGTTTTCAATAATGAAAAAACACCCATGTTTGAACTGGAAGTAAAGGGAAAGTGCAATTCTCAAAACCAAGTGAAAATACTCAGCATTTGAGTTGGAAAGATAGAACAGTGAGTAAGGTACAGGGGCCATTCTCAGAATTAATAGCACATACAAACAAGTACACAAAATATTAAAATTCACAAACATACAAGCACATACATGTAGCTACAAAAGACTTCATTAATCATTTCTTTAGACAAATGAAATTGATATATCCATATTAAATATGTTTTATTTTTATAACTAGTCTGTAGCTAAACAGGAGTTTCCTAACCTGAAATTTTTAAGAATTTCATACCTTCCTACAAGACACCCACTATTCCTATTCTTTTCAAAATACACCAACAAAGTATTTTCTCCTTTTTATACTTTGAGATAAAAATGTGACTACCTTTCTTCCGAAAATCAAGACATTGATCATCAGCATAAAAGAAAAATTTCTGCTTGTGGGCAAAGGTGTATAAGCAACTGGACAAAATATGCCTGAAGATCTTACCTTTGAGCCTGACATTTTATTTTTTACTCTCACAATTTATTTGAATTTTATGAAATCATCAAAACCAGATATTACTACCCCCATTTCCCACAATTTTTTTTAATTTTACAATGGCAAAGTAAAAGTTCTATTATGTTACATATCTTAACCATTCTTAAGTGCATAATTCAGTGGACTTAAGCTATCATATTTGTTCTATGTTAATTTGGGGGTCAGACCTGGCTGTGTTTAGTCTATTTCTGGCTCTGAGCTTAGTAGAGTGCTCTTGATGGTATACAGGGGACTGTGTAGAGCTGGGATTCAAACCCAGGTTCTTTGCATGCAAAGCATGCACCCTTTGAGCTCTCTCCAGTCCACGCATAATATGTTTTATCTTCACCCCCAAATAAATATTATCTCATCTCAAAAAAAGCTAGTGAAGAGCAGTGGTTCTGATGTATGCAGATTTTTATTTCATGCAAATGTATTAAACACTTATGTCATTTTCCAGATTAAGACTAAACATGCAAGAATTCTAAAGACCTTGATGTTTAAGTTGCTGTTTTTTACAGAGATGGAAAACAACAGCATTTCAGAGCAGAGCTCCTCTGAAATATTTCAGTAAAAAATATATAGCACAACCAGAATATAACACAGGGAGGCTAAATTACTTTTGTTGGTTTCTATAAAGGAATTCAGCAGGAAAACAAACTCCCCTAAAATGGGGTTTTGTCTGTGCATCTACTCAGACTGATTTTTCCTGACAAACTCCAATTCAGTAACATTTGAGCAATACACAGCTCTGTTGGTGCTGGCTTAATCATACAATAAACAGTCCCAGTGCTTCAAAACAGCACTGCCCTTTGCTGCCTGCCTGCTCACGAGGGAGGCTTCCGGGCTCTTTCTTGCATCATCTCAGAGTGGGAACGTTTGAACAATCAGCTATTTCTAGATTTGCCATCAGTTCATCTCTGACCTGCCAAGGGAGAGCTAATCAGCACTTCATGACCCTAATTCACAGCCCCTCAGGTATCATCGTGCCAGTAGGACTAATTCTTCCAGCTATTGATGGAAGAGGGAACAGACACCCTTAAGAGGTCAGACATTATGGTGAATCATGTTTCCAATTCCAATTTCCATTGAATCAAGACAGAAGATGATAGGAGTGAGATATGTTTTATATGCCAGCTACCTGAATTTACAGAGTTAGAAAGTAATTTTAGTCACAATTTTGGGGAATAAAAGACAGATTTCTTAGGGAGTTAAACAAATAGAGAAGCACTAAATGGTGTCTTACTCAACGAACTACAAAAATTTCGAACCAGAAATTGCCCACCCAAAATATTTCCCACTTTCTTCAGTCAGAAAGAAGGAAAGATATATCCATGTCCAATCCTATAAGTTATACAGCCATACAAATCTGTTTTCTGGAAATTTTTGGGTGGTTTCTTCTTGCAACACCAAAAAGAACTGCTCTTGGACAAACTTACTTTGAAACAAAACATGTACTAAGAGTCTCTTATATTTAGGAGATTGCTAATAAAGTAAATGCACTTAATAGGTTGCCTAGCTTAAGTGAATGTATCTCAGCATGGATACATGCCTGACACCATCATCAGCTATTATTTGAGATTATTACATGATTCACACAGTGACTTTGCAATTTAGAACATGTTCATCATCATGTGCCACAGCAGACACATTTTTCTGTCAGACTGTGATAAACATATGTTATAAATAACTTTCTTATTATTGCCTAAAGACACCAATAAAGAGTTCTACTGGGCCATTACACCATGCTAAGCATGGTGCAAGTGTGCTATTAAAGGCAATAACTATGTCTATTAAATATTAAAGAATTTCATTAAGTTGCATTTTAATTTCAAGTGTTACCAATATCAGCTCATTCAAATTAGGTGGCAGTCAGTTCTTCTTAAGGATTCTTCTAGTCAGATAATTTAAATAAATTAAATAGGCATGCTATGTTTTTATAGGATTCACACCCTGCCATTTTTAAGAACTGAGAAATTCCTTAAAACCACTCATTTAAGTGCAGCGATATATTCTTTTCCAATGGAAGCATAAACAGCTTTTAGCTAATGAAAACCCTCACCTTCCAGGAATCACAAGAAATACTCAGTCCTAAGCAGCAATGGTTCTCCAACAGCCAACAGAAAAAGGAAAAAAAGGAAGATACATGGAACAAACTACACTCACCCAATTCAGGGCCACCAACTTGGCTTGGTGGCTTAGTATACAAGCGGCATGCCCAATTCGGGGGACTAACAAATATGAACAATGATGATAATTTAGCTATAAATCTCCCAAGACCCAATTATCCTTACAACACTGAGTTGATTTCTTTTAATTAGACTAGTTTTTAATTGGAAATTTTCCTCTCATTTCTCATTTTTCAAATGCTCAAAACAAAATATCCAAGGATTTTATTGAACAAAATATTTTTAAAAGCCAACATAACATAATAAACTTGTCCTTTAAATTGCCAAGAACTTGAACTTTACTAAGGGATTTTATTTTATGGCGTAGGATCTGATTTCTACATAAAAAATGCTGATAAAAATTAATTTGTACAAAATGAATTTGTAAAAAAATATACAAAACAACTAATTTGTACAAAACTATCAACAACCGCACCTCTACTCTTTTAATAATTTAATCATAAAAAGTGAAGGAGTTTTTTCATTCATAATGTCAACCTCATAATACCTTATTTTCCTTTTACTCTAACCACTAGAATAAGGTAGTACACATCATATGTTAAACAAATGAATAAGTCTTTTATTCCCAAACAAGTGGGCATTTCAGAGACTGAAATTATAGTGCAGCAGGAAAGGAATCTGAATTGCACAATGCCGACCTAGGCTGAATCCCCAACACCATATATGATCCTCCAAGCCCCGCCAGGATTAAGTCCAGAGCCAGAGCCAGGAGTAAGCCCTAAACACTACCAAGTATTGTCTAGGAAGAAAAATTTGCTAAATGGTCTTTTCTCCTATGAAGTCTCTAATTTCCTTGCTTGCAAATTATTGCAACTTATCTAGAAGACAGTCAAGAGTCCTGTCCTTCCCTTTAAGAAAATTCAGAGAGGGGCCGGAGAGATAGCATGAAAGTAGGGTGTTTGCCTTGCATGCAGAAGGACAGTGGTTCGAATCCCAGCATCCCTTATGGTCCCCTGAGCCTGCCAGGAGCGAATTATGAGTGTAGAGCCAGGAGGAAGTCCTGAGCGCTGCCGGGTGTGATCCAAAAAAAAAAAAAAAAAAAAGGAGGAGGAGGAGGAAGTGGTGGAGGAGGAGGAGAAGGAGAAGGAGGAGGAGAAGAAGGAGAAGGAGGAGAAGGAGAAGAAGGAGGAGGAGAAAGAGGAAGAGGAAGAGGAAGAGGAAGCGGAGAAGGAAGAAGAAAAGAAAAGAAAAGAAAAGAAGAAAAAAGAAAAGAAGATTCAGAGAGCAAGTAAGGAAAAACAGTCTGTGACTCTATTCAGCTCGCGGGCATATATGCAAACAGTAAATTCATCTTCAGAAGGATTATATTCCATGACAATGTCCATTGTAGAAGATATTGACTATTTTAATCCATTAGTGAAATAAATGCTTCTTAGAAACTTAATCTAAACCTTTATTACATTTTCAAGCTTAAAATTCTTTTGCTTAACAATAGTGCCCTCATGTGGCTACTAAAGGAAGTCTGTTGACTATGCTTGCATGTTAACTGGTTTACAGCAGGTAAGCTTTTATTCCGAGGGCATGTTTTGGATTTCTAATAAATACACAAAAATGTACAAAACAGAAATAAACATACATTTAATTTAAATAAATTAAAATATTCAATTAAAGTGCAAAATTTAAGTCAAAATACATTAATAACATCTAAATATATTTATATGAAACACTACATACAATGAACAGAAAGTGTAAGGGATTTCAACTTTAGGATCTCATTACTTTTTTCATTTGTTTTTGAGCCACACCCAGCTATGCTCAGGGATTATTAATGGCTTTGTGTTTAAGGATCACTCCTGAGAGGGCTTGAGAGATCAGTGGGATTTAGATCAAACCAGAGTCAGCATATGCATGTACCTTATCCACTTTACTCCAACCCCTCATTACTTTTATAACAAGTTGATGCTACATTATCAAAGTTTATGTGCTGAAAATAGCAAGGATATATCCAGCATATATCCAATATATGCTGATGGTAATGCCTGTTATTTTTTATTATTAAATCACCATCACATTCAGAGTTAATAAATTGCTGATTGTTGAATTTGAGGCCGTACAATATCCCAACACCCATCCCATCAACAGTGTTCCTTTACCTTCACCAGTTTCCCCAGTTACACTCCTATTGCCCTACCTCAACCCCACCCCCCAGCCTGCCTCTACAACCGTCACTTTTTTTTCTTTATCCTTTTTTTTTCCTTTTAGGCATCATGATTTGCAATGCTGTTACTGAAGAGGTATCATGCATGTCACTTTATTTCCATTCAATTCCCAGTTCTTGTCCCGAGCGATCATTTTCAATCATTATTGTCATAGAGGCCCTCTCTCTGTTTTAACACGGAATCACAAGTAAGACTGCTTTCTTTCTATTCAAAAATAACCATCTAACCTGAAATATATATATATTGAAATATATATGTATATGTGTGTATATATATATATATATATATATATATATATATATACAGAACAACAAAGAGAATAGGTCATTCATATGCTGTGTTATCTCTAGGAAGAATGAAAATATGGCTTAGAAACATCAATCAGGACTCCAATATAGGAAAACATTCTAGAAAAAGCAGTAAGAGGGGCCCGGAGAGATAGCATAGCGGCGTTTGCCTTGCAAGCAGCCGATCCAGGACCAAAGGTGGTTGGTTTGAATCTCGGTGTCCCATATGGTCCCCCGTGCCTGCCAGGAGCTATTTCTGAGCAGACAGCCAGGAGTAACTCCTGAGCACTGCTGGGTGTGACCCAAAAACAAAACAAAACAAAAAAGCAGTAAGAGAAGTATATAAAGTAAAGTGGTATTGGGAGGGGGGGAGACTACATATAAGTGGGAAGGTTATTTTTGGTAGCTGTTAACTTTTTGTTGAAGGCGGGGGGGGGGGGTGGGATATTAATATGTGCCAGTTTGTTTTGTTCTGGTTTGTTTTGGTGGAGAAGGCGAAAGAGCTACTAAAGAAAGTCATGAGGATAGTGGAGAGATGATACATGTAACATGCTTGCCTTACGTGCAGCTGACTCCAGTTCACTTCCACACTGCATATGGAGACCTGAGCATCTGGGGTGTGGCTGAAAATATTCCCACCCAATAAAAGGAAAAAAAGAAAGCTACACATTTGGAAAAGAGATGAATGGTGAAATGATAGGTGGGTAATCCAAACAATGTGGAAATCATACAGAAAAGCTGAGCATAACCTTCCATGTTCTATACAATAAATGGCTGTCCCTGCATTATTTCTTCAACCTATATTTTCTGACCAACTTTTCTGCACCAGGACCTGAACTGGTACTATACACAGAGGACAAAAAAGATCCTCAAAGGCTGTACATTTCCATTCTAGCCTGGGGTACAAACAAAGAGGTACAAATATGTGACGGTAGTAACTGTGGGCTGGCCAAATGTCATAGAGAAAATATAACTGAATGGTGTGGGTGTGCCTGGCTGGGCAGGGAAGAAAGAGATGATTTGAACAAATCATTCAGGAAAGGCCTCTCTAAGAAGGTGGTAAAGGATGTAATGTGATTTCCACAGGGAAGTGGACCCTAGGGAGAAAGACAACACTAAACAAAGGAGGTGTGGTGAGGAGCCAAGAGACAGGCAGTATGGCCAGGGAACAAGAGAGACAGAAGGTTTCAGGAGAGAGGCCCAAAGAGCAGACCACAGGGGTCTTGAAGGCCCTAAGGTAGTGCTTTGACTTTATTCAAAGAGTGATATTAAAGGGTTTTGTTTGTTTGTTTGTTTGGTAAGGTTGAGTTGGAGGTTGAGGAAACCACATCCACGAAGTACTCAAGGCTTTCTCCTTGTTTGTGCAGAATTAACTTCAAGAAGTCCTCAGGGGACTATAAATAGTGGCAGGGATCAGCATCAGTTGAATGCAAGGCAAGTCCCTTTGACCACTGTACTGTCTTTTTCAAGTCACAATTTGATGAGTTTTAAGTATGAGAGAATTAGAGTTGATCTTTGACTAATACAAATGACTCACAATGACTTCCAAACACTAAAAATCCATATAAAACTTAGGGTCAATCCTCCCTTATACATGGATTCCGCATCACAAATCCATCTGACAAATGAAGCTGACTGAACTTGCTGTAAATTCCAAATCTGAAAAGACAAAAAAGATCCCATATAAATGGACCTCAATAGTTTAAGCATATTCTTCAGGTCAACTCTAAGAGGTCTGAATTTCCAAAAGAGACGACCAGCAGCTAAGAGATTTGAGAATGCAAAGGACAGACAGAGAACAGACAGCGAAACCAAGAAACTATTGAGGTTGGAAAGATAGTATAAGTGTTAGATAATCTCCCTCAACAAAAATTGGTGAGAGTAAGTTTGGATGGTCAGAGGATGCTCTGCTCAGAGTATGGCCTGCTAACACCCAGGGGTAGAAGGGGGAAAATGTGCCCTAAATCATATGTACTTTTTATGTCTGAATGTCATAATTACCCTTAAATTTTCGATAACAATTGAAAAACACCCATACAACTGAAGTTATTTGTGCTTTAAATGTGAAAAAATACACTACATTTTAACTTTTTTTTTTATTTTATTAGACCAATGTGAATTTCAAGTCTTTCACAGTTATATTTAAAGTACATAGTGAGAGTGAATCAGGGCAATTCTCACCACCAGTGTTGACCTGACCTCCGCCATAGTTCCCAGAATGCATCCCATACCTCCACCCTTAGCCCCCTGGACTTCTAGTGTAACAGGCCCCTTTTGTGAATAGCTTGTTGTAGTTTGGATCTCTTGATTCTATTGTCATTAACTTTGGGTTGGGTATTTAGGTCTGATCATTTTTTATTTCCACTCAATGTTCATGAGAGTGCTTTGCCCTGTACCATTCACTAATTTTCTGTTTGTAGGAAGACATAAAAATATGAGGCAGAATAAGATTATTCATGTTCTATAGTTATAATTTAATTTTTTGTTTTTGGGCCACACCAGTGACACTCAGGGGTTACTCCTGGCTATGCGCTCAGAAATCACTCCTGGCTTGGGAGACCATATGGGACGCTGGGGGGATCGAACTGCAGTCTGTCCTAGGTTAGCTGTGTGCAAGCTAACTGTGCCCTCCCACTTGCACCACTGCTCTGGCTCCTATGATTCTAATTTAAACAAAAAAAAAAAAAAAAAAAAGGAAAGTGGCAGGAGCCCCTGTCTAGAAGCTATAAATATGAATATTTAAAAAAGAAAAAGAAAAGAAGAGGGGAGCTGGTATGAAGAGGCTTGTTTGTTTTTTTGGTTTTTGTTTTCTGTTTACATAAGCATATCAAGTATTGAGGAAATTCCCTTGGCCTAAGAGATACAGGATGTCTCCACCATTAAAGCATACTGTCATGAGTACGACTACAGGCTCCGGACCTGTTCATTGTCGAACCCCCAAAGTCTTTCTTTAGGGTGCCAGGAAATGTTCTGCTCAGTTGTGGTTGTCAAAGTCAGTCCTCTGTAATTAAAGATCTTGGTTTTTACACAGATCCTAGGATGAAGTCTTTCTTTATGGTTCCAGAAGTTCTGCTGAGTAACAGTTGATGTAGTCAGTCTTCTGTGTTTAGTGATCTTGGTTTTTGCACTGATCAAAAAATAGAGAATACACTACATTTTAAAACCTGAGTATAGGGGCCAGAGAGATAGAATGGAGGTAAGGCATTTGCCTTGCATCCAGAAGGATGGTGGTTCGAATCCCTGCATCCCATCTGGTCCCCCATGCCTGCCAGAGGCAATTCCTGAGCATAGAGCCAGGAGTGACCCCTGAGTGCTGCTGGGTGTTACCCAAAAACCAAAAAAAAAATCTGAGTATACACGCACAAAGATATATTTTTAATACTAATGATATGTTTTAAGAACTGTTTTAGAGATAGTAGGTAGATTCAATAAAATATATCATGAAAGTTCAAAATAAAATTTAGATAAAATAACCAAACAGGTTATCCAGTCAGCGATATAGTCTATCATTTATTTTTTTTCCTTCATTTGAAAAAACCTTTCAGCATTCACAGAGCATCTTAATTTCTTCCTGTGTTTTGACAGTGATTCAGATAAAGACTTGATAGGACATTCCTCTTTTTCAAATTTAAATGAAAAACATCTCACATGTCTGATGCATTACTACCAGACCCCAAGCTTTAGCATATTTCTGTGTTAAAATTTTCACATGAGAAACCACTAACTGAATTTTCTTTAGGCATGGGGAAACATCCTGGTAGCATGCTTCTAGAAGACATGTGAGGTCATAATTCCATTATTCTAACCTGCAGATTACTTCACTCACACTTTAGGAGACTTCTAAAGTAAGAAAACAGAGGATGGGGCTGGAGAGATAGCATGGAGGTAAGGTGTTTGCCTTTCATGCAGAAGGTCATTGGTTCAAATCCTGGTATCCCATATGGTCCCCCGAGCCTGCCAGGAGTGATTTCTGAGCCTAGAGTCAGGAGTAACCCCTGAGTGCTGCCGGGTGTGAACCAAAAACCAAGAAAAAGAAAAAAGAAAAGAAAAGAAAAGAAAAGAAAAGAAAAGAAAAGAAGAAAAGAAAAGAAAAGAAAGAAAGAAGGAAGGAAGGAAGGAAGGAAGGAGGGAGGGAGGGAGGAAGGGAGGAAGGGAGGAAGAGAAAGAAACAAAGAGAGAAAGAAGAAAGAAAGAAAGAAAGAAAGAAAGAAAGAAAGAAAGAAAGAAAGAAAGAAAGAAAGAAAGAAAGAAAGAAAGAAAGAAAGAAAGAAAGAAAGAAAGAAAGAAAGAAAGAGAGAGAGAGAGAGAGAGAGAGAGAGAAAGAGAGAAAGAGAGAAAGAGAGAAAGAGAGAAAGAGAGAAAGAGAGAAAGAGAGAAAGAGAGAAAGAGAGAAAGAAAGAAAGAAAGAAAGAAAGAAAGGAAAGAAAGAAAGAAAAGAAAGAAAGAAAGAAAGAAAGAAAGAAAGAAAGAAAGAAAGAAAGAAAGAAAGAAAGAAAGGAAAGAAAGAAAGAAAGAAAGAAAGAAAGAAAGAAGAAAGAAAGAAGAAAGAAAGAAGAAAGAAAGAAGAAAGAAAGAAGAAGAAAGAAGAAAGAAAGAAAGAAAGAAAGAAAGAAAGAAAGAAAGAAAGAAAGAAAGAAAGAAAGAAAGAAAGAAAGAAAGAAAGAAAGAAAGAAAGAAAGAAAGAAAGAAAGAAAGAAAAAGAAAAAGAAAAAGAAGAAAGAAAAAAACAGAGGAGACTGAGAAAAAAATTAACTGTCAGTCCTGAGCTCATGGCCTTACCAGTAAGAAATGAATCATCATCATCATCATCATCCCTACAAAGAAGAAACACAAGTAAAGCCTGACATCATGACCTGCATTTTAACAAAAAAAAAATTAATACATGGAGAATAAGGTAACACAAAGGCTAGAGATTTGTGCTTTGCATGTGCAGAACTCTTACTCTATCCCCAGCACCACATGACCTGGTGTGGCTCTGGAGCCCCCCAAACTTTTCAAGGCTGACTCTGGTGGTCCCCAGCACCACAAGGCCTAATCATCATCACATCCCTAGGCTCAAGCATCAAAACTATTCAGCCTTCTTACGAGGAGTGGCCACTGAGCTGGTAATACCCTCAAAATTAGTACCTGAGACACAGACTTATTGTATGATCCATTGGACTTTCAACCTCTAGCTAAAATAATACATGAAAACACATTAATATATTCAATTCCCAAAATACCTTTGATAACTGAGCCCAAGAGAAGAACAACAAAACAGCAAAATTATCTAGACCACAAGGCCTTTGTATATGCCATTCCTTTTGTTTAAAGCCACACACATCTTTCTGTCCTCCGGCTCAAATTCCATCTCAGGACAAGTGTCATTTCCTTAAGGAAGTACCCTCTCAATCAGAGTAAAATTTCTAAATGTTTAGTGCCAGGGATATAGCTCAGTAGTGGAGCACTTGACTTCCACGTGTGACAACTGGTTTCAAATCTTGGCATAGGAAAAATAATAGCAATTTTAAATCTCTAACATTTAGTCTTTTCCGCTTGACTCTTCAGAACTGCATTTTAATAGTCATGCGGGTCTTCCCTTTAGGACAGGACAATCTAGGGACAGGATCATATGTCTTCTCCCAACACTGCTTCTCATGTCTCTCCTTTAACACAGCACTAGCAGAAAACCTAGCACATACCAAGCATTCAATGAATATTTGTTGAATTCCAAATAAATTTGAAATCCTAACCTTAATCAGAATTTCTAATCTCCTTCCTTGAACAAATTTGGTTTTTCAATCAGTTTCCTCCTGGAGGCAAAATTTGTAACCAAAGACACTTTCCTAGGTGTGAACCCAACTCACTCCAACTACTTTCACTGCAATCATGCCCAGCTCCCACCACAGCGCAAGGAAGGAAAGCAAGGAAGCATCTTAGCCACCTCTGGTTAACACAAGCCATCCTGGTGAGGTTTTCTCTTTCTAAAGCTTAATATTGAGACAGAGAGAGTTGTTCTAGATAAAGCCATTGAAGGCGGCAGATATAAAATCAGTAATTGTGGAATGGCCGTTTTTCTTCCATTAGAAGGGGAAAGGAAGCAAGCTGGCCTTTGGAGAGAAGAGATAGGCATAGATGAGCAAAGAGGAAAACAAAAACAAAAACAAAAAACAGAAGCTCTTGAGAGCTTTAGGGCTGGGTGCCTTAAAGGTTGATCCTTTTTTTTTTTTTTTTTTGCCTTCACAGATCTGCCTCCAACCCCTCCTGTGGATTTCACAAGAACTCCTAACACTTTTCTTTATATTTTGTTTTGTTTTCTTTCATTTTGGAGAGACACTCAGCAATGATAAGGGGTCGCTCTCAGGCAGTTCTGGTAGTGCTTGGGGGATCTGGTAAGGCTTGGGGAACCAAATGAGATGCTGGAGATCAAACCTGGAATCAGCCATATGCAAACCAAGTACCCTTACTTGCTGTGCTAACTCTCTGGCCCCTCTTTTCACTTCTCTAAAAGTCATCATCATCATTTTTATCTTTAATCCAACTCGAATGAATTTTTAAACTAAGTAAGAATATAAGCATATATTTCTTCTGTAGGTAGAGAAACTGAGCACCCAGATGCTACTTTCCTGGGTTTACCCTACAGATGTAACAGTAAATGCTAGACTTCATGCCCAGTTCTGCTGACACTAAGCAACCTCTCATACTGTCCTAGCTATGTGGTATCTGCTAGCCACATGTATCCATTTAAATTTAGATCAACTTAGGGCTGGAGAGATAGTGCAGCAGTAGGGCATTTGCCTTGCAAATAGCTGATCCAGGACGAACCTTGATTCTATCCTTGGCAGCCCATATGTTTCCCCAAGCCAGGAGCAATTTCTGAGCATACAGCCAGAAGTAACCTCTGAGTGTCACCGGATGTGGCCCCAAAAAAAAAAACAAAGATAATTAAATTTAGGACAACTTAAAATTAAATATTGTTAAAAAGAATTAAAAATTGTGTGCAGCAGTCCCCACAAATACAATTTTAAGGGCTCAAACTCTCCATGAAATGAATGCTATCACACTAGACAGTACAGCTGTAAAACATCTCTGCTGCAGAAGTTTTATTAAAAAGTACAGTTTCCCTGAAGGGATCAGTTCTCTTGTTTGAAAAATATGAAACAAATGGCAGAAAGTGGGTCTTAAACAATTTCCTATGCACTTCATTACCAGGTAGGTCTTTTAGCCAATCATTTGGTTCCCTTCTCCACTGTGCCATGTTGTTTTCAATAGGAAAATCTTGACCTCTCCAAACCTTCTCAAGTTTTTCTCCCTGGAAATGTAGTTGAATTAGGCTACTTGGATGATGGAGGACTTTAGGCATGATACAGGAATGGACTCTCTAAAGAACATCTGCACAAGTTGGAGCTATCATGAATCACACCAGCATTAACTACTGATGCAAAACACTAGTTAGTTTCCAAGAGCTTTTGATGAATTAATATGTGAAATCCTCCACAATGCTTTAAGGTGGAAGATTCCCACTCATCATTTCCATTTTACAGAGAAGGAAAAATTGGGTTGCCAAGAATGTGACTTCCCCTACCTACATGGAGTCCAAGCAGCAGAGCAGGAAATAAAACTATGTTCTAAGTGTATCCTCCCTCACCCCAGAATCCCACTGCTTCACTGACACCAAAATACAGGCGTCTACCCACCCCCTAACCTTTCACTTCTAGAACTAATTTTATCAGCCAAAACCTTTATCATTCACACTGTGTGTGCATATTCAAATTACAATCTATCCTGAAGGGCTTCCTCTAATACTCTTACCTGCGTGTATGTTTTTCTCTATGGGTATATGAATTTTGCTGGAAGACTTTTGATGTCAAAATAAAAAGCGAGCTTGCTCGCCCATTATGCCAAAATAGCAATCAGCAACAGATCCTGCTCGAGAAAACCTGACAAACTAGGTTAGTAAAATCATTTTCCAAAGTATTTTCAATCTAATAAGTAATTTCAGACATCATTGGTTCTCCCAATCAATGGCCATTTCTATAATAGATGAAAGGTAGCAACCACAACAACCAAAAAAAGCAGAGACAAAAGTCCTGACAGATAACATTACAGCATCACTAATCTCACCATCACACTTATCTAAACTATAATATCTGCAATCATGGTGCTGGACAATGCTTTCTTCAACCAATATTGGCCAAACTTCTTTCATAAAGCAAATGTTAAAATAAAAAGTTCCCATACCTACTAGCAAACAGGAGTTTCTGCATTGAACTTTAGACAACTGAAAATCCTTGTGACATGAATTCTGGTGAGAGAACAAAAATGACATCTTTCTTTTCAATAACCTCTATTGGAAAGTCATCATTTCCTTCCGTTATGAATGTCAGCAACCAAACCACAGGTAATATTTAGCAATTCCAATGACTAGTTCACAAATAGAAACCACATGGTTTTTCTCGGGTCACTTTACAGTTTGTTGCAGACAGCTAAAAATATAAGTCCAAGGCAACCTCACAGCTAGAGTTAATGAACCTGTAGATCAGAATTGATTTAATAAATTGATGCAGAAGAAGTGCTCATTCTATGTTCCAAGATGTTTTAAAACTTTGATCACTATATTTTGGCATAGTTGACAATTCAGTCACAGTTGCCTTCTCCCAGCCCTGGAAATCTGAACTTATCACCCATCAACACTGTTAGTATTGACATAGGAAATTTCAAAGAAAACTGACAGATGAAGCAATAGTTTTTTGTGAAAGGCATAAACCAGTCACAAAAGCACCAGGAAATAGTTACAGAATGGTTTTTGGATAACTTTTTAAAAAAAACAATTTGTCCTGGATAGAAAGCACCACCATTTCAAGTACTTCTTGCAACCACTATCTGTAAATGTATTCCAACTTGTAAGTGTAGAAATGGCCTCATTATCCCCACCGAGGTCCTTCAGAAACCCTATTTCAAAGCAAGCACCTCGTGAAAGTTAGTCTGCAATCTAAAAAACAGTGCTATAAATATGCCTGCTCTAGGAAAGCAATGGCAGGCTGGATCCATGACTGGGGCTTCCAGAAAGAAACTGGAAGATCTTGGGGGCAGCAATTGCTCAGTGAATAGCTATAAAGAAACTTGAGGTGAAGTTCCTAAGACATTTAGGATAAGAAGTGGTCAGAAGTCAAGACAAAGACATCCTTTTAATCATGAAAGAAATTTGAAGAAATACTTGCAAATATTTGTTGAGGGGTTATAAAAGTTTTCCATTTACATGGCAATGGTCCATGCAGGTTATGACAGAGGGCAAGGCAAAAAAGGAAGTAAAGTTAGTTAAAGTGAATGGAGATAGACCAGAAAGACAATATGGGTGGGGGCTTGACTTGTGCATAGCTAACCCAGGTTCAATACCTGGCATCCATAGGGTCCCTAGAGCCTGCCAGAAGACTAAGGGCTCAGTCAAAGCAGAGCCTGACCCAAGGAGAAAGATTTTAAAAAAATGATTAAGGTTGCTAAGGGGAGCAATGATAGCTGTTTTCCACCCAGATCTCCCCATAAGCACAGACAATAGTGCCAGGATAGTCCACTGAAGGTCCAATAAAGGCAGAGATCCAGTAGGTTTCCAATGGGACACTAATTCCCAGCCCTGATGTTGTATGAAAAAAATAAAAAGATAGATCATGATTAGTCAAAGCTAAGATATGAAACTGGAAGTGAATCTAAACTTGTTCAGGATGGGCCTTTGCAACTCAGGGGTTTTAGGGATAGAAAGAAGGTACAAGATGGATCTGCTAACAATGGCAAAAAGGAAAGAGTGATTTTTGGTTCTTTTATCTTAGTTTCCTCTGTGCAGAATTAATTGATATGCTACCAAAAATTTTCTGAGCATCAGTAATGTGCTAGGCACTACCCCCAGGCAATGAACACAGAGATGGACAGGCAGGCAGAATCTCTGCTTCCTACACTTGTTCTTTAATAGGTCATCAGGAAAACATGAAAAGAGTAAGTACTCAAGATATTGATAAAAAGGAGCCATAAAATGAAGTTCCAGCTCTCTCATGAAGCTCACCACAATGAGTGATGAGGTTAGTTAGAGAAATAACTACATTGAGAAACTATCCTAACAATGAGAAAGTATGAGGAAATAGAAAGCCTGTCCTGTCTAGAGTACAGGCAAGGGTTGGAGTGGGAAGGAGAGAGATTTGGGATATTGGTTGATGGGAATGTTGCACTGATGATGGTGGTGTTCTTTAACATGACAGAAACCCAACCACAATCATGTTTGTAATCAAAGTGTTTAAATAAAATATTATTTAAAAAAAAAAGAAGCTCAAAAAAATAAAAAAGTAAGAGTGATGAATAGAGGGGAAGTGGACTCTTGAGTAGTAGAAAGCAGGGACTGTCATTTTTGAATTGATGCCATGCATGAAAAGAAAAGAATCATTCTAGGATAAGAAGCCAGTCTGGAAAAGAACAAAGGTTTTTGAGGGATTTTTCAGCATGTTAAAAGGCCCCAGGGTGGGCCAGAAACATAGTACATGCAGATAAGGCCCTATCCTTGCAGGCAGCTGATCATGGATTGATCCTTGGCATCCTGTATGCACTTCCAAGAGTAATTCCTGAGTGCTAGGCCAGGAATACCCCTGAGGATCACTGGGGGTGTGTACCAAAAACAGCATGAACAACAACAACAAAGGTCCAGGGAACAAAAAAAGGTCACTAGATAGTGCAAGTGTCATATCAAGATGGTACTGAAGCATGTTTATACAATCACAAGTTTGGGGGGGGGGAGAGCAGCACTATGAAGATCGCTGACAGGTTTCTGAGCATAATATACAATACAGCATGTTCTCATCATGATGACTTCCAGGCCTAATCACAGTATTTTTTTTTATCTTTTTTCCCTCCCGCTACATTTTTACTCACAGATCACTGAACTTGGAATTTTACTAACTAGGCTCAAGCCCAAGCATCAATCCCAAATTAGACAATTTGTTCATCAAAAGTAAGACAACCAAGTCACATCTCATCTGATGGGGGGGGGGGATTGAGGTGATAATGAGCACACAGGAAATTAAGGTGCCAGAAATACAGCTTTGTTGTACTCAGCATGTAAAGAAGCATGCTAAAAGGCTGCTCAAAAATCAGGTCTCCTTCCTCAAAATGGTGAATGAATGTGTGTTAGTCTCCTCT
This sequence comes from Suncus etruscus, assembly GCF_024139225.1. Classification (NCBI taxonomy): domain Eukaryota; kingdom Metazoa; phylum Chordata; class Mammalia; order Eulipotyphla; family Soricidae; genus Suncus; species Suncus etruscus. Next base: position 104,454,386 of record NC_064854.1, on the reverse strand, counting down.
GTCCTGTATATTCATATATTCATCCCTGCAACAGAAAATCAGGTATTGATGTTCACATGTCTCTCCTCTGAACACCAGAAATGAAGATCATGCCAGGTGACTGCCCTTTCATTTTAATTTATTTAGGGCCTTTTAGCCTTGAGAGTTTCTGTGTGCAAATAATAATCACTGTTATTACAGAGCTTTGACTTTGCATTCACTATGCACAAAATACCGTGCTGAATATTTGGTGATATCCATGAATTCACTGGAGTCAGGGGCAGCTTTTGAGGCAGGGGACTTTTCCTTACAGGCAATTTTAAATACAGCAAGATTAAGAATATGGCTATGGTCAGAATCTGATAAATAAGGAGGGCTAGGATTTAAACCAGTTAGCTCTCCTCCCAGAGATCCTTCTCTCAACCATTAGTTCTAGTGCTTCTCAGACACTCTGCATCAGAGTGTTCTGAGGTTGCAAGTCAGCCTTTCAAAAAGGCCCTGTTATCTTATGTAGAGCTCAATGTAATCTTAAAACCAGTTGTCCACAAGGCATTACAATCATCCTGAAAGGGACCTCAATATATTAGTTTTAACCGAAAGAGCCAGAGGGGAAAAAGGCAAAAGAAGCCCATTTCAGAGCAAATGATCCTCCACTAAATACTCAAAATAGACAAAAAAATATTAATTTTCATTGTCCAAACAGAAGTTGGTGACAAATAAATGCACTAGTTCTTTTGGTGGGCCACACCCTCAGCATTCTCCTAGCTCTCTGCTCATAAATAACTCCCTGGCAGGCTTGGGGGGACCATATGGGATGCCGAGGATCAAACCTAAGTCAGCAACATGCAAGGCTAAAACATCCTACACATTATACTCTCCGGCCACAAACAACTATTATTCTTAATATACTAGATTCCTATTTAGCTGGCTCCTTTAAGGTCACCTACTTTGAGGAATGCCAGATGCTCAAACGAAAAATTATTTCTTGAGACAAATGTCAAAAAGCCTAAAGAATGAATTACGTTAAGCCAAAAGAAAATAGGAATAACTACAAAAGGGCTATTTTTGTTACACTCAGGATAAGGAGAACAACAGGAAAACATAGGATTCCCCTGAAAAGAGTAGCCTGATTCTTAGAGTGACAGCCAGGGAAGTCATTCAACTTCCAGTCTGCTTCTGTGTTCTGTCAGGGTGGTGTGTCAGGGTGGTGGCGCAAATGGTAAGGCATCTGCCTTGCATGCACTAGCTAGGACCTCCTGTGGTTCAATACCCCGGCATCCATATGATCCCCCAAGCCAGGAGTGATTTCTGAGTGCATAGCCAGAATAACCCCTGAGCGTCACCGGGTGTGGCGAAGAAAACAAAAATAAAGTGGGGGAGAGAGGACATTAGGTCAATAGAACTGAGTCCAAAATAGGTACTTGACTCATCAGAGGGTTTGCACTCTCTAAATGAGTTCAAGCCTCCAGGCTCTGATGAATTAAACCTCATGTTATTGATTGCACATAGGCTTAGGTGCTGGAAACTGAAGAATATGATAAATAGTAGGTGTGCAAATGAAAATAAGTAAAAATAGTTATTTTGCCAGTCATAACTCAGTAATAATTATGAGACAAATTCCCAGACAAAATTCTAGAATGCCATTATTAACATGTTGAAGAGTTGGGAGGTATATAGGATGCATACTTTGAGCAGCAGAATTGCTTAGAATCAGCATGGATTCACTAAAAATAATCTATACCAAGTCATGTTCTTTACCTTTCTCAACTCTGAGAAATCAGGGCTTAGAGAGAGCCATGGCCATAAAACCTGTAATACAAAAAATCTTCTCACTATTCTTTTAAAAATGTCAGTGTAACTGGTAGATAGTATAGTACAGGTGGCAATATATAGCCTTCATTGGCCATGATCCTGGTTCAAATCCCCAGCACCCGGAAGGAAGGAAGGAAGGAAGGAAGAAGGAAGGAAGGAGGAAGGAAGGAAGGAAGGAAGGAGACGAACGAACGAACAGAACGAACGACGAACGAAACGAACGACGAACGAACGAACGAACGAACGTTGTCTGGTCATGATGAAAATAAGTAGAGGGGCGATGAGGTGGCGCTAGAGGTAAGGTGCCTGCCTTGCAAGCTCTAGCCAAGGAAGGACAGCGGTTCAATCCCCAGCGTCCCATATGATCCCCCCAAAGCCAGGTTTCTGAGCGCTTAGCCAGGAGTAACCCTGGCATCAACGGGTGTGGCCCAAAAAACAAAAAAAAGAAAAGAAAAGAAAAGAAGTAGAACAAATTACACACTAATAGTGCTCCTATCAGGATCAGAGCAGTAGCACAGAGCAGTAGCCAACCCAGGTTCAATCCAGCATCCCATTTGGTTCCCTGAACCTGCCCGGAGCGATTTCTGAGCTCAGAGCCAGGAGTCACCCCTGAGTGCCACCAGGTGTGGCCCATAAACGAAACAAAACAAAATTAAAAAATAGTGCTCTGTCAAGTCACTAATAAAATATATCTATTTCGGGCCCAGAGAGATAGCACAGCGGCGTTTGCCTTGCAAGCAGCCGATCCAGGACCAAAGGTGGTTGGTTCGAATCCCGGTGTCCCATATAGTCCACCGTGCCTGCCAGGAGCTATTTCTGAGCAGACAGCCAGGAGTAGTCCCTGAGCACCGCCGAGTGTGGCCCAAAAACAAAAACAAAAACAAAATATATCTATTTCAATACAGAATGTAGTTTCTAGTGGAATGCCACTGGGTCCTACCCAGACCCTGTCCTGTTGATAAGTAGATATATTTTTTAACTGTTTTTATTTTTTATTTATTTATTTTGGGTTTTGGGTCACACCTGGCAGCACTCAGGGGTTACTCCTGGCTGTACACTCAGAAATTGCTCCTGGAAGGCTCAGGGGACCATATGGGATGCCGGGATTCAAACCACTGTCCTTCTGCATGCAAGGCAAACACCTTACCTCCATGCTACCTCTCCGGCCCCCGATAAGTAGATACTTAACAACAATTTTGATGCCAATATTCCAAGTTTCCATTCAAATTTAATAAAGACTAGGAAGAAAAGAAATTATAAAATGTCTGAAAAAAATGTTAATTCCAGAAGTGTTCTAATCACGGGCTGGAGATAGTATAGCAGGTAAGGCATTTTTGTAGCAGGTTTATTTTTTCCAGCAGTCTCTATGAGCCCCTGAGCACTGCCAAAAGTGAGCCTGAAGTGCAGAGCCAAGAGAGAGCAATGAGCACTGACAGGTGTGGCCCAAAAACAAAAACTTAAGTGCACCATACCATCAAAATCAAAAGAAGATTAAATTCTTCAGAGGTAAATGCTAAGTGCTGTTAATCTTGGGTACAAAACAAGATAAGAAGACCAGCACAAACTATGCTCTGTAGCACAAAAAAAAAAAAAAAAAGATATTCATAAATACCTTAATTGGTTTCAAATTTAAAATGATTAATACAATATGTTTGCTAAAATTGTGACTTATATCTTATTTATAAAAGTTTATGGGGCCGGAAAGATAGCATGGAGGTAAGGCGTGTGGCTTTCATGCAGAAGGATGGTGGTTCAAATCCCAGCATCCCAAATGGTCCCCCTGTGCCTGCCAGGGGCGATTTCTGAGCATAGAGCCAGGAGTGACCCAAAAACCAAAAAAAAAGTTTACTATTTGGTGGATCTGTTACACTAGCAATCTAGGGGGCTATGAGTGGAGGTACAGGACGCATGCTAGGAACTATGGTGGAGGGAAGTCAACACTGATGGTGGCAACAGCCCTAAATCACAGTAACTATGTTACTGAAATACATCTGTGGAAAACTTGTAAAAAAAATTATTTAAAAAGTTTACTATTTGGGGGCTACAGAGATAATGCAGTCGGTAGAGTGCTTCCCTTACACATGGCAAACCTATGTTTGATATTTGGCATCATATCTGGCCCCCTGAGCAACCATCAGAAGTGATCCCTAAGCACAGAGCCAGGAGTAAATCCTGAGTACCACCAGGAATGACCCTCTAAAAAGCTTACCATTTAAAACTAGAAAATATTTCAGCTATACTTTGTTTTAAATGTACCCCAGAGTAAAGATATCTTATTATTAGTTCGATTTAAGAATGATGTGGATGAATCAAGGCTTATTCAGCTTCTGTGACCAGAATAGAAAAAGAATTCAAGACCTACCTGACCACATGTCAGGTCTGAAAGGTCTGTATATTCAATGAGGCAATCACTACCCATGTCTGGCTACTGAACTCTTGATATGAGACTGGTATAGTTCATGGCTACTGTGTTAATGTGAACAGAGAGATAGCCAAATGGTGGGAGTCAGCAGGAAGATTGCAGTCCTTAAAAACAAAATACAAGGGGATGAATTAGCATTTAATATCTGAAGTTCAGAAAGATATAAGAAATATTCCTTGGAGGCTACCAGGAAGTAAGAAGACAGGGAGAAATAAGTGTTTATTATGATGGTCATGCCATTTTTATAAGATAAGAATCATGGTCATTATATTCATTCCCTTTTAAGGAAAAACTCAAAAAAGAGTTCTGCTGAATAACAAAATGAGTCAATCATTCAATGAAACAGGAAATTGTTTCAAATTGTCCAAATTGAATACAAAAGCCTCAAAGAAAAAAATAATAATTCCAGTCTGAAGGAGAACACAGGTATAGCTGACCAACAGTATGGAAGTATGTTTACTCCTAGCTTGCTAAGATTTGCTAATATTTAAAATCCCTTGCTCAGGTATTTTATACACTTTCAACAATGAATTAACATCATATTTATAGTGGTTAAAATCACTTAGCAATGAATCATCACAAATTTACTTTTACTATTTATTTTCTGATAATTCCATTTATTATTGTTTTAAGTTCTGTTGGAGTAAGTAATATGAAATAATTTTATTTCATTTGATTTTTATCATTTTACATTAAATTATATACTAAAGAAATGCATTATGTATTTTATAATAAGTACTATTCCATATTGTTTATATTCCAAGGGTTAAGGTGGGGGATGAGAGAGAAATTGGGGATACTGGTTTTGACACTGGGGACAATACTGGTGTTGGAACATTGATTGCCTGAAACAACTCTATTATAGACAACTTTGTAAATTAAAGTCCTTTTTTTTTTCTTTTTTTGGGTCACACCTGGCGGCGCTCAGGGGTTACTCTTGGCTCTGTGCTCAGAAACCGCTCCTGGCAGGCAACGAGGACCATATGGGATGCCAGGATTCGAACCACCATCCATCCTGGATCGACTGCTTGCAAGGCAAACGCCTTACCGCTGTGATTTCTCTCTGGCCCCAAATTACAGTGTCTTAAAAAATTAAAAGAGAAATAAAATTTTAAAGAATGGTAAAGAAGAGACCAACATCCACCAAAAAGCAGCTAGATAGCCAAAGGTGCTTTCAAACCTACTAAGATTCATCTACACATCATCAAATGGAATTCGGTTCAAATTATGATATCTAATTTGTTGTGGTCTATATTTATCTATTGCTGCATAATAGATGCTACTCAATTAGTGACTTCAAACAGTACACAGGAACTGTTTCTATGAGCAAAGTTCTGAGTAAGTTTTAGCCAGTCCTCTGCTTAGGATCTCATGAACATGCTGTTGATGTTTACTGTCTGGTTTCTCATCTGCAGGCCTATCTGGGGGAAGAATTCACTTTCCCTGTGTATAGTTAATGATAATATTCATTCTTTATCCTATGGCTCTACAACTGAGAGCATTTTTTCTGGCTTGGTACAGCTTCCTTCAGTTGGTAGCGGTCATCTGCATTTCTTTGCCACAAGGCTTCCCCAACATGGAAATTTCTTTCTCAGACTCTAGTCTAGAGCAAGACTGATAGGAAGAGAGAAAACACACAATATAACAGAAGTATCTGATCACCTTCGCCAGTTTCTTTGGTCAGAAAAAAGTCAAAGCCCACCTTCTCTAAAGTGAAAGCAGTTATATAAGGTGTTAAAACCCAGGAAGCAGACATCATACAAAGATATCATCATGTTTGTCTACAATAGCAACCATCATGTCTGTCTGCAACAATGACCTTGGCATATCAGTTAGCATGCTCCAGCTTCTGCTTATAAAAATGAGGCCACTAATCACACAATGAAGTCATTATAAGCACATTTAATATACAAATTCACCTTAGAATGTAAGCAGGGTTTGTCTCCACAATAGCATTTAAACCTCACAGCAACAAATCGAGTAGGATAGATTTAGGTTTAAGAGGCTTAAGATTAAAAGAGAGGCAAGCCACCCTTTAAGCCAGAGAGAAACAGTTAAGAATTCTCAACCCATCATCCATTCTATAGAACTTTGATATTCTAAACAAAATTTATTCCACATCCATTTATTCAACAAATTTGAATGCCCAGATTCCTGTATATAGTTCTTCTGTTCCTTCCTGCGAACTAACTCAATGATTTCAAACATTAGGGTTAAGAATTTTTCATGAACTGTGCACAAAATATTTTACGCAATTTTCAAGAAGTGATTTTTCTGACTGTACATGATTTATCTTTACATACAAATTCAGGATCAAATTCCATAGGCAAAGATACTCCATTGTACTTAGCTCATAGGTTTGTCTAATAAAACATCATTCTAAAAATGACACAATGCTTAGTGCTTAATTATTTGAGAAATATCAATTCTTGCCTTCTAAAGCAGATTATTAAACATGTAAAAGAAATATTTGATGAGTGCTACACATGTAAATTAGATTACTAAGCATATAAAAAGAAAGTTATGATATTTCCCTAAAATATTCTTTGAGTTTAATTTCACAATCCAAAAACAAAAAGCATCAAATTTCATCTCTTTCTATTCGGCTGAATTTACATTTCAATAACGACAGCCCCAAAACATGTTAAGGGGTCTGTTCACAGTCCGAGCAGCTGGTTGCTGAAAGCAAAGATGTTGCTGCTCCAGAGAGGAGCATTTACATCAAGCCAATCAATAGAATGAACTGTAAGGTTTAATCCTCCATAATCCATTTTTTTGCCTATAGAAGAGAACATTTGGGGCTATCTTAACTGCTTTCACCCATGTTTCTCTCAACTTCTCTTAACAAAAAGATGAAAGATAAACAAAAGGTTCTGTCCAATTAAAAATCAGATTTGCTTTCCCTACAGATTTGGGTTGAGAGGCTATAATATAAAGAAAGGGGATAGTAACAAAGACATAAAGTCAGGCATGTGTCAGGCACTACACTGGCCAACGTCACCATGCAAGCTCAGGGGTCTCCATCAGCCTCAGTGAGGGGAACAATCAGCTCCATTCTACAGATGTTGAGTCAGAAGCTTGAGAAAGGAATAATGTTTCCTCCAAAGACACAAACACAAGACCCAAACTGGAACTGAAAGGTGGAGCCTCAAAAGGCTTTGCGTAGGGGCCAGAGAGAGAGAGCATGGAGGTAAGGCATTTGCCTTGCATGCAGAAGAATGGTGATTTTAATCTCGGCATCCCATATGGTCCCCTGAGCCTGCCAGGAGTGATTTCTAAGCATAGAGCCAGGAGTAACCCCTGAGCGCTGCCAGGTGTGACCCAAACCCCCCAAAAAAAGTCTTTGCCTAATATAAAGCATGTCTCCAGCACAACTGAATTCCACCCAAATAATCATTTGCTTAGCAAATATTTGAAAACCTTTATGCATTGCATGTTTCTGCCCCTACCTCATCTCCCAGCCACTACCCTCCCCATCCCAAGGACTGCAATGACTTACAGGTACAGCAGAGAACCTGTAATCTTGAGGGAAGCTCATATCAAGATCAGAGGAAACCTTAGTCAAATTTGACTCACTGATCCTGCATGAATAAAGGAGGAGGGGGAGACTGATGAATTTATGTTAGTATGTCAGAAAAGGTCGAACCAAAAATTAAATGACACAGACCTTCTTGGGAAGGGCATGTGTGGGTGTGGGGGGTATGGGTGGGGAAGTGGGGGTGTCCATGTGTGTCCACATGTGTGTGCATATGTGTGTGAAGGGATACATGTGAGCAGGTGGGGCTGTCTTGGCTCCCAACCATTATTAGTAGTAATGTGTTTCTTGCCCACGCAAAGAACTCTAGAGCCCAAATCATCAGCCCAAGCACTGTGAAATCATTTCAATTCTCTACGCCTCATCTCTGAGGCATCAGTCCCCTCCTGTAAGCCCCCCTTGGATCAATGTTTTATTCGCTGTGCTGCAGTGAATCACTGATCCTTCTCCTTCATTCTCTGGATTTAGGCTCACAGAATCTTTCCCACACCATTGTTCCATTATTTTCATTCATTTCTCATTCATCAATTTTCCCAACTTGCCAAAGCCTTAAAGAGAATCCCTCTCCTAAAGAGTATGAGCTGGTTTTTCTTTTCTACAACTGTCAGGATCTCCATTTAATCATGTAGCATAGGGAAATGCCAGCATGCCAGTATCCCCCTTCCACTTTCACCAGTACTACTAGGTCTGGGTCTTTTTATTTGCCGGCAAAATAGTATATTCAAAGGAAGGGGCAAGTGCTCTGATTAACAGACTGCTGAAACTGCTCAAGGGCACAAACAAAATGTAGATGCTTGACTTAACCACTGGCTGTTAATGAAATGAAAAACAGTAGCCTTTATGCAAAATGGAAAGAATATCATATTGGGTTTTTATTTTTTGTTTGCTGCAGAATGTCTTCCCTACCCCCATCCCACTGTATTTTCAAAGTGTTAAGGACCAGATGAGCAAGCAAGCAGCATGCTGTTAATCAACAATTACTCATCTGTGTATGCTGCTGCATTCGGAGAGAATAGCATATTTAAAAGAAAACCAGGAGGACATGGAGCTGCTAGCTCTTACTCAAGTGCTCCCAGACTCAAGTCTGTTCTGATAAACTCCGAGAATCAAGCTTGGTCTTTCTCCTAATATAGCCTGAAAATTGGAAATCCTTCAGAATACTTTCCTGGGTTTCAAAAAAAACTTTAGAGAGTAAATGAGTCAAAGTTAAAAATCAAATAGGTTTTTCAATATTATCCTCTGTAAATGTTAAACTACTTGCTGCTCTCACTTTAGGGGGTCATGTTCCTAATGTGGGGTGACTCATAGGAGAAGCACAGCATGATCAAAGGCAGTAGAGACTGCCCCCTAACTAAGACTACTAGACTTAATGATTAGAGATGAACTCTTTGGGGGTTACTAAGAAATTAAGTAGACACTGCTGGGTGTAGCTCCAAAACAAACAAACAAAAAAACAAAACAAAAAGAATTCTTGCTCAATTCAGGAAGATAGCTCAAAGGACTGAAGCACATTCTTTGTCTGAGGTCCAAGTTTGATCTACATGTTCCCTCCATGAACAGCCAGGAGCAATCCCCAAAAGTAGCCCCTGGCAACACTGGGTGTAACTTCAAGTCAAAAAGACTCCTATCCTGACCGAACAGGTTAATAGAAGTTTTTGGAATAGTGTTTGTCACATGATAATTTTGTATTGTTTTACACCTGTGATAAAAAAAAAAAAAAGAACACCCTGAGTTTGAATACTTGGTCTCAAAAATCAGGAGCCAAAAAGCTGCTACAGTGGTTAAGGTGCTTGTCTTGCAAGCACAGAAAAAAACAGATTCAATATGTAGTGTCACATAGTTTCCTGGGGACCACCAGGAGTTAAGTCTGAGTGCAGAGCCAGGAGTAGCCCTGGTGTATCACTGGTTGTGGCCCAAAAGCCAAAAAAATAAATCCAAAAACTAAAAAAGTAAGTGAAACAGAAGTGAGCGTATAAATCTACTGAAATCATCTATAATCTTCTGAGAAGCTTAACACATAATTGCCAAAATCTAGAGAGCATGGGAAGGGTAAATAAAGAATGGCCTAGAAACATAATGGAATACTACACACCTATGAAGAAGATTCACTGTCCCATTCAGTTATGAACATCATGTCATAAAGAAAAGATGGTAAAGAATACATTCTATTTATTTCTATTCTATAAAATTGTAGATGAGGAGGAACAAGAGTGTCCTGCTGAATCAGATTCATGGTGACTGAACTGAGTATGACTAGAAAGAAGTGCCAGGTACTCCTGTAAGCACTGAGTATTCTATCTATGGAAAATTAAGTTATTTGGGGACGGGCACACCCAGAGGTGTGAAATTTCTCTGGTAGGTTTCCAGGACCATATAGGATGTTGGGAATTAAAACCAGGTCAGCTGCATGCAAGGCAAACTCTCCAGCTCCTGTGCTATTGCTCTGGCCCCCAAAGGATAATTAATATCTTTATATTTGAACTTAAAATAGGAATATTAACATCATATGGAATGTTTTTTTCTCCATTGTAGTTAAATTTATCTTGTTAAACTGAAAGTACACTGGGGAAAAAATATTAGTTTCAAAAATCATATCCAGCCCACCACCTTATGCAAATCAGGCATTTGAGAAATAGGTGAAGAAAAAAATAGAAAGTCCTATCCTCATTCAATAAATATTGAATTGATCAAGACTTGTGGAATCTATCTGCACAGCTCCTTAGATTTTAAGTGACTATTTCTCTATCTTCAAAAGCAATAAGTATTTTTGACAGACAAGTTCAAAACCTACAGGGTGAATGTGTACTTTTGGAAATAAGGTAAATATCTTGCAATTGTAAGAAATTCTTTCTTGTGGAATGCTGTTTAAGTAAAGGTGTGAGGTTCCTATGGGCTCTGTCTAATGTTAATCATTTATGAAATACTGTGGTTCAGAGCTCAGCAATTGGAGTCATTTCATGCAGTAAATATACATTTCCTGTCAAAACACATCGAATGGGTAAGACTTCAATTTATTTGAGAATGAGTTGTAACTAACTTCGGTATTGGCAATTTGGAGAATTCTCTGATGGCTTTTAATAGCCTTGACAGTTTTCTTCACTTCTTCCCCTCAAACCACAGAATGTCTCTGTTTGGCTCTCTCCAGAAATGGCTCTTAGGGTCTGTGTCTTAGTTATTTCTATGGTTTCAAATCTATTGTGGGGTTTGTTTCCATCACTCAGATTTTCAGGAACTAAAGAAATATCTACACATAACTCAAAAGAGCATTATGACTTGACGGGCTATAAATCCTTCTAGTACATTATAAACTCACTGAGGGTTGAATTCTAACCTTGCTTGTCACTGCACTCTGCCCATATCACTTCATCTCAATGCATGTAATGCTGACATTGAAAACATCCTCAATACAGAATCATATTCTCTTTTACAAAAAGTAAAACTAGGTTTAGGCACTACTTCAGCCCCATAAAACACAAGACAGGGTTATGTCACTTTCCATGCCTGCAGTTGACCCTACTTTGAACCCCTGGGACTATATAGTCCCAGACAGGCAGGTAGGCAGACAGACAGACAGGCTGACAATAGATAGATAGATAGATAGATAGATAGATAGATAGATAGATAGATAGATAGATAGATAGATAGATAGATAGATAGATGTAAAAATGAGGGCCTCAATATTTCTTCTTCTTATCAGTCTTCATTTTCAAGGTAATTTATAATCCAAGACAGATGCTTGAGCATCAACAATTAACTCATGTTTTGTGACTTATGAGATCTAGAAGTTCTAGTCTATAATTCAGGAAGACTCTAGTAACACCAACCAACAATTTTACATATATCAACATGGCACCCTAGTGCCAGAGAAACTGTAAAATATAGTTCTGACTCTGTATACCAGATAATTGATTAGAAATCAGTTTTCTCACTCTAAAGAGATAAGAAGCATCTAGCATGTCTTCCATTGCTCAGTATTAGGTACATACACTTTACAAAGAGACACCTTCAAGAAATAGATTCTCCAATCTAGTGCTTCTTATTACCTCAGGAAAATTCCCACAAGATCCTCCTATAATATCCAACAAGGTGATATTCACTGTGAGATAAATTTCTACTCATGTTTGTTAGTAATTCATATTTCTTTGTCATGTTCACATAATACTAGATTTAGAATAGAGTTTATCAACTTTATTTATTATACAACTAAAGTATCTGTGGCTTTCAGATTTTGTTTTCTGTGAAATTTATTACAAAATCATAGGTGCTTCTTTCTTACACAAGTCAAAGAGCAGAATTAGATCAAAATGAAGACTAAAATCTCAGAGAAATTATTGCATTTTCCAAAGATCAGATGAAAAGTGAGAAGTGCAAACTGTGAACTAATCATCTCTAAGTTTATCCACCAATGCCGATCTCCACAAGTTAGTAGAAGACAATTTGACAGCTAACAAAACTCAAGGAATAATAATATGCATTTATAGAATCAGTTGCAATTTTCTAAGATTTGTTAAATGGTCATTAAAAGATAACTCCAACCAACAGTTTTCTGTAGAATAGGTGGCTATTGCTGAGTAGACAGAAGAGGTTAGGTGTTTGCCTTAGCATTTAAGATTTAAAGGATAAGAACAAGTCAGCAAAACAAGAAGAAAAAAAATGCACATACCATGGAAATTAACTTCAAGAACAAAGTCACTGAAGAAAGGAGATTGGTAGTCTAAGAAAATCAGATAGCCACTAGGGGTAGAGAAGTAAGCCAGTGGAAAGGTCTCAGATTCTCACCAAGAATCAAGGCTCTGGTAACCATTACCTTTTATCTCCCCAATGTGGAACCTTATTTGCCATCTGTCTCCTCCATTGCAATCAATCTGTTATCTTTCAAGATACCTTTCAAAACATCTTTGAAGAAAAGAGATAGTATTGTTTTCATTCCAGGGTATGTCCAATTTATAAGCCTATGCAGTATTCCAGTATTCTATCACTTCATTTACTTTTTTTCAATTCATGTTATTTCCCAAGATCATCTTCCCTTTATGTTTTTAATTATTTTTAATAATTTACATTATTCAAATACCATGTATCCATAGTTGACATAATTGATCATAATACATTTGTTTCCTGGTAAATGGAAACAAAATTATTATTAAGAAAGAGAAGAAAAGAAAAGAAAAATGAAAAGAAGAGACAAAAGAAAACAGAGGACAGCAACAACAAAGTTTATGAAAAATATTGTATCTCGCAATGAAGTCATTGAGTCATTGTCAGAAGGTTAGTGAGGACTTGTTGCCAGTTGAGCATTCAGTTACTTTTTTTGTTTCTGAATATTAGGTGGCTTCAGATACACACTGGCATCTAAATTGGTTGTTCTTATACAGATAACAGTATTAAACAAAAATAGAGCACTAATGCTGATATTGTGGCTTTTTCAGGGTTTGGTTTTGACTACCAGGGCTTCCAGAAGTACAAGAGGGTGGGAGGAGGATACCTATACTCTCTCCAAAAATAAATCCTGATGATATTAACACAAATACAAGGAACCCTGGAGTCCGGGTCAAATTGGTGTCTCTGCAGAGAGCAGTAAAGGAATAGTGAAGCAGGGCTATTGGCAAAGTTGCAATTTTGAGTGATGGGTGCAGTAGGTATGGCTTCAGCAGGGCAGAGACTTGGCTTGCCTTCTCCTCCCAAGATTGCCCGCTTTCAGCTATGCAACCAACCAATGTACTCATTAGTTTTCTTGGCTTGGTTTATATCTCTTTCAATAACAGTGAGTCTATAAAGCTGGCTGAAAACAGACATAAAAACCTTTATTTACTTTAAAAGTAGATTTTCCACAAACTCCCTTTACCTAATGCTTTCAACTTACAGCTCAAATTTTGTATTTTTAAAAAAAGAATTTCAGGACATGAGGCTATGACTCAGTGGTACCAGTTCTTTCCTTGCAGGTGTGAGCACTATCCCACATTTTGGAGTATAGCTCTGCTGCCAAACTAGTGCACCACCTAAGTGTATGTAAACACTACAAATGAGTATGAATCCCCTGACACTGCAACAAGTGCAACAACTACATAAAAAGGAAAGAGAGAAAATGGTGTAGATACAAATACACAGGTTCCTATTTCTTATATCTCAGAAGTGCATCTTCAAAACCTTGAGGTGTAGAGGAATAGTTCAGCAGGTAGGATACTTGTTTTGCATGTGGCTGACTCAGGTTTGATACCCAGCACTCCATATGGTCCTCCATGAGTGCTTTCTGAGCTCACAATCAAGTGCTAGTGTGGGCCCCAAAACAAACAAAACAAAATAATCTCTATGCAAACAGAACTACCTATGACCCAGCAATAGTACTTCATAACATCTACAGAATACAAAAAGATTTAATTAAATGGGGCTGGAAAGATAGCACAGCCTAGGGCTTTTATCTTGCACACAGATGACCCAGAATGGACCTGGGTCCGATTCCTGGCATTCCATATGGTCCCCCAAGCTTGCCAGGAGCTATTTCTGAGTTCAGAGCCAGGAGTATCTCCTGATCACTGTCCAAAACAAAAAAATATTTAATAATTTAAAACATGTAATTAAAAAGATATTCCACACATATATGTTCATGACATCACTTAATACAACAGCCAAGATATGAAAACAACCCAAATGTTCAACTAGAGATGAATACATCAAGAAGTTATAGTTTGGGTGCTGGAGAGATAGCATGGAGGTAAGGCATTTGCCTTGCATGCAAAAGGTCGGTGGTTTGAATCCCGGCATCCCATATGGTCCCCCGAGCCTGCCAGGAGCGATTTCTGAGTGTAAAACCAAGAGTAATCCCTGAGCACTGCCGGGAGTGACCCAAAAACCAAAAAATAAATAAATAAAGTTACAGTATATATTTTCAATGTAATACTATGCAGTTCTAAGAAAACAAAAAAGTATGCAATTTTCAACAATATCGATAGAATTGGAGAATATTGTGTTGCCACAATACTCTTTACACAATAATGTGTAAAGTCAGTCATAAGGAAAGCGATAGATTCAGAATGCTCTCTCTCTCATATTTGGGATTTAAAGATACATAACAAGGTAGCAACAAAGGTCCAATGGTAACATCAGATCCACACAACTCAGGTAGTAGTAGAGAGGGTGGATACACTAGTGATGGATGTGGTGTAAAAATATATGCATTACATGCAAAATGATTATTAGCAGTACTGTAAACCACAGAATATCGATCAATTAAAATTAATAAATAAATGAAATTACCATGAAGGGGAGAAAATGTTATCCCGTAAAGAGATAACACATACTTTCCAAAAAGATCTCTGTGTGAGAATAGAACTCCCAAATCCCACCACAATATATAGAACTAATAGGTTCTCAACTTTACTGGTTCTTTTTGGCCTAGCAATTTGAAGGCCCACTACTTCAGCTAGTTATTGGGGATTTGGGGAAAATGATATATTTTGGCATCCATCAACCAGTATTATCAAGGGAAAAAAAAATGACGATGTCTGAGGAGCTGTCTCAGGTACTTAAGGTTAATGGCTGTATTTACATAGTAATCAATTCACTTTTCAGAGCTCGCCCTGTTGGACCAGGCAGCTCCCATTCAGACCCACAGTCTGGGCCAAGCAGACAGGAGTCACTAAACTTGGGAGGGCTGGCAAGGGAATGCCTGCTAAATCTTAAAGACATGTATTGTTTTCATGAAATTATTTCTCTCTCCAGTTTCAGTTACAAAGACTTGAACATCTTATTGAGTTCAGTAGACTTCACTTCCTTCTCTGATGAATCACTTCCAAAAACACTGAGAACTAAAGAAAAATACTGGTTATTTTCTCCTATATCCTATATTAGTGAATACTTTCCACTTTGAGTAGCCAAAATGGCAGTTCTGACAAGTATGTTGTTAACTAAACTTAAAGCTAAGTAAAATCAAATTTAATAAAGTTAAAATTCAGTTTCAAAACCAAAGCAATAGTAAAGAAGTTGAAGGGCATGTCTTACATGTTCAAAGCCAGGCAGCACATATGGTCCCATAAATATGATCACTCAGCACAGTCAGGAATAAGCCATGAACATTGCCGAGCATGGTTCCAAAATAAAATAAGTTTTTAAATAATAAAAATTCAGTTCATTGGTCATGATAATCAGAGTTCAAGTGCTTGACAAGTAAAAAATAAATCTTAGTGGCAACTATAGTAGTAGACAGCACAGATTATTAAAAGATTTCCTCATCAGAGAAAATTCTATTGAAACTAGAAAGATCATTTATCTCTAATGTTCAGGGCCTGATCCGATCTGAAGTTTATATATATATATATATATTTCCCCAACAGAATATAATGATGAGAATATACATGTTTGTAGCATCTATCCATGTTTTACAGGTGGATTCCCAATATTCTAAAACAAACCATTGACCTGGCAATAATACTTCTCCAGAAAAACTTGCGAGCATAGCATGTACAAAAAGCTGTCTTTAAATAGTAAACACTACACCTGTGTCAGCAATGAACTTGCTTAGAAACATAATACATAACTTGTTTAGAAACATAATACTCTGTGCATTTTTAATGTAAAAAAAAATGGGCCAGAGAAACAGCACAGTGGGTAGAAACTTGCCTCGCACACAGCTGACGTAAGTTCTATCTCTGGCATCCTATGTGGTCCACAGAGCCCACCAGGATATATTCCTTGGCTCAGAGTCAGGAGTAAGTCCTACAAACATTCAAGGGTGGCCAAAAACCAAACTAAAAAATGAATAAATAAATGGGAAAATTTGTAGGCTGGAGTGATAGTTTAACAGACTAAATGCATGCTTTGCATACAGGAGGTCTGAAATCAATTCTAGCACCACATATGGTGCCTTGAGTGCTACCATAAGTAACTCCTGAGCAGAACTGGGAATAGTAGCACCTGAACACCGCCAGATATGGCCCAAAATCCAAGAAAAGGAAAAATCTGCATATTTATCTATAGGTAACCATTGTAATTCATTCCTAATAGAACATTATATGATGGTTAAAACAAAGAGTAAGAACTGAAATGTAGTATATGTCAACACAAAACAATATAGCTGTAAATTAAACATATAAAACCAAGTGATAATGTGATATTATTTAAATAAAATTTTCATACATAATACTACACATTTAGAAACTGTATAAAATTTAAAGACTGTAATTTAAAATAATATAATTCGGGGCTGGAGAGATAGTACAGTGGTAGGGTATTTGCCTTGCACACAGACGACCTGGGGCAGACCCAGGTTCAAGCCCTGGCATCCCATATGGTCCCCCAAGCCTAGCAGGAGAGATTTCTGAGCTCAGAGCCAGGAGTAACCCCTGAGTGCCTCTGGTTGTGCCCTCCCATAAAAAGAAACAAAACAAAATAAAATAATTATAATTATAAAAGTTCAACACCTTTTCATTTTTAACACTCACATTTTTTAAATAAATTTGAATGTTGACTATATTTTCTACTTCTACTTGATTGCTTGATTTAACTGATCACTAGCATGACTCAGTTATCACTAACTTCAAATGATTAAAGATAATCAATCACCTAGGGGGCCAGAGTGGTAACACAGTGGCTAGGACCTTTGCCTTGTATTTGGCCCACACAGGTTCAATTACTAGGCATCAATTACTATAGCATCCTGAGCCTGCAATTACTATAGCAGCCTGAGCGCAGAGCCAGGAGTAATCCCTGATCACCTCAGGTGTGGCCCAAAAACCAAATTAAAAAAAAATTATCTAGGATTTCTGAGATCAGCATCTGTTCATTCTCCACTCTCATGTTTAGAATTGCTTCTATATATAATCAAAATGTATATGAAATATCTGAAGAATATAAGCAATAATTCCCATCCTAAAACATCTTGCTCAAACTCCAGACTCCACAGTAAAGCAAATAGTCTTGGGGGTTTGTTTTGTTATGTTTTGTTTTATACTTTCTTTCCCTCCTTCTTTCCCTATTTCTTGATGCTATTATTGTTACAATGACCATGCTTGGTTGTGTGTTTACTAGGAAAAATCCTCTGATTGACATGCTCACACACTCATCCTAAAGGGCTTCACACTTTAACTGTGCTACTTACCATCAGTTTCCATGATGGCCACATGTCTTTAGTGGTGGTACTAAACATTAATTCTTGTTATGCTCTCAAACAGTCACCTTTCAAGTCATGGTGCTTGTATCCTATGTGTGTATGTGTGTGGGTGCATACATGTGTGTGCATGCACCACACCCAGGGGTGCTTAAAGCAGTTCGATGCTCAGTGATCTCTCCTAGTGGTGCTCAAGGGACCATAGGCAGTGCTGACATCAATCCAGGGACAGAAGCATCACAAACACCTTAACCTTTGTACTATTTTCCAGCCCAGCTTGCAAATTCAGTTGCAGTGTGCACCACATTTTGAAAACTTTAATTGTGGTGGTCACACCCTCTACCACATGTGTGTAGAAGGTCACATGTTGTTGTGATGCCAGGGATCCTAGACAGGAGCATCATAGACCATAGAGCACATGCAGGCAACATTAGGAGTCAAACTCAGTTTCATACTTGCAAGATAGACAACTTCAGTCACTGATCCATCTTCAAGACCCCAAGCATGTTTATTTGTGTGTGTGTGTGTGTGTGTGTGTGTGCATGTTTTTCATATAGAGCATCTTCAAAGAAAGATCTGATCTGTTAGTTTTTTTGGATCTTTCTCATGATGCCAGTGTAATTTTTTTTTTTGGGGGGGGAACCACACCTGGTGCTGCTCAGAGGTTACTCCTGGTTCGTGCTCAAAAATCGCTCCTGGCAGGCTCAGGGGACCATATAGAATGTAGGGGACCAAACCAGGGCTCATCCTGTGTCAGCCATGTACAAGGCTGCTGAGCTCTGAAAAAAGGGCTCTGGCCCTTCTTTTAAAAAAAATTTTTGGGGGCCGGAGAGATAGCATGGAGGTAAAGTGTTTGCCTTGCATGCAGAAGGTTGGTGGTTCGAATCCCGGCATCCCATATGGTCCCCTGAGCCTGCCAGGAGCAACTTCTGAGCATAGAGCCAGAAGTAACCCCTGAGCGCGGTCGGGTGTGACCCAAAAAAAAAAAAATTTTTTTTAATGTTTTTGTTTTTAAGTGGATATTTGTAATAAGGAGAAAGAGGAGAACATGAGGAGAAGAAAAGGAGGAAAGAGGAGGAGGAGAAGAAGAGGAGTGAAGAAAAATGAGCAAATGAAGAGATGGTCTGCAGTTTATTATTCCTGAATATCTGTTTCCTGTCCTAGGCTACCACTCAGCTCAGAAGTCTCATCTTCTTACTGTCTAAAGTTGGACACTGAAGCAGGACAAAAGGTACATGGAGCAGTCAGGATTGAATATTCCGGCATCCTGACAGTGGATCAGAAATGACTAAAGTAAAAAGGGACAACAGTGACTGATAGGTCACCCAACGACAAAACTGGGGCAGACCTAGTCAGACTCACCACACCGCAATCTTGGGGAAAACACTGCAGTCATCTAATTAAAACACAACTGTAGTCACAGAGGGTTCAGCATCTCTGACCTTCTTCTTGGTAGCTGCCAATTCCAAACTTTCTGCAAGCACATAATTCTATAAATCAGAATCTCATGCTTAATTTTAAATAAAGCCACCAAATACCTAAACTACAATTTTAAAATGTCTTTATTAGCAAAATATAATTCTCAGAGCAATATGCAATATATAGGGCACTAGCCTAAAACATGGCCAACCCAAGTTTGATTCCCAGCATCCTATATGATCATATGATCCCCGGTACCACCCAGCATGATCCCTAAATGGAAAGCCAGGTGCAAGCCCTGAGCACTACTGGGTGTGACCCAAAAACAAATAGAAAAAAAAAAGAAAAGAAAAAAATCTCCATGAACTATCAAATTGGAGCTTCCATCTATATCTGCCATCTTCCTAGTAGAAAAAGAATATGGTGGGCCCGGAGAGATAGCACAGTGGCATTTGCCTTGCAAGCAGCCGATCCAGGACCAAAGGTGGTTGGTTCGAATCCCGGTGTCCCATATGGTCCCCCGTGCCTGCCAGGAGCTACTTCTGAGCAGAGAGCCAAGAGTAACCCCTGAGGAACGCTGGGTGTGGCCCAAAACCAAAAAAAAAAAATGAAAAAGAATATGGTTCCTCCACCAAGCTCCAGAAGAAAATAAAGGCTTCTGTTATTTCCCTAGTAATTTAATCTGGGATACCTCTGTGAAATTCTCAGAAGGGCAGAGGTTGGGGGAGCAGATTCCCCTTTCTACAGGAACAATAGCAGCCCTGCACCCTCTGACTGAAATTGCTCAACTCCAAGACTTAATCTTATCAAACTTCCAAGCCACCAAATTAGTTTATACCTATAAATCCTGGATGATTCAAAATTTCATAATGGTATCAACCCAATAGTATCACAGGAAATCTAGTTTGAAAGTTACATAGTAATCTACTAACCTCAATGAGCCTAAACCATAACACAAAAATTTCAACTAGGACCAAAACCATAGACCAGTAAATTCTTAGATACAGATTTTAGTAACACAATGGAATAATAACAACTATTTCAAACTGACCCTTGTTGATCTAAGTTTTGATCGTTCCATTTGCTTTTCATTTGCAACAAACAATATGAAGTAAATTTGTTTGTGCCTATAGGAGGCAGGTTATGGTTGTGGGTGGGAAATTGGAGACACTGGTGAAAGGAAAATCACACTGGTGGTAGTATTGGTGTTTGAACATGTAGTGCCTGAATGACTGTATTATGAATAACTTGGTAAATCGTAAAGTTATGATAAAAAAATCAAGATTAAAGTTGCAAAAAACACCAAAATTTAATGAGCAATTATTTTACAACTCAAACCCATCACATCTGTTTTTCATTCAGCTGAGAATAAAAAATGCAAACATCAGAACAGTTTATAAGAGCAAGACAAAAGTAAAATCTACTGAACACTCTCCTTCCAGCAAACATGGAAGATAATTTATTCTTCCAAGTAATAGGCAGACACAACAAACCAGGCATCTGTGTAAAATGTTCCCATTCCCCCTCAAGCCTTAGCTCTGGCTACAATTCTATCTTCTGCTCCTGACTAAAGCTTCAATTATTCCCAGGATGGATGAAATCTTAAATCCACATCAGCTTTAAACGTCTGCTGGATCTTAGCTATCCAGGAACAAAAGCAAAATTCCTGTATGACACCTGCAGATAGGATTACAATTTAAATCAGACTAAAAAAGTATTTGAAAATAGTAGGCACTTTTTTTTCCTCATCAATAGAGACATCAACCAGAAGATGGAAGCAGGCAATATGTTGACTACAATTCACATGCAGCAAGACTGATTCCACATTCATTTAAACAGCTATGTAATTCTTTATTTAAAAGTTCTCAATTACACGGGGCAGAGAGATAGCATGGAGAAGGTCGGTGATTTGAATCCTGGCATCTCATATGGTCCCCGAGCTTGCCAGGAGCGATTTCTGAGCGAAGAGCCAGGAGGAACCCCTGAGCACTGCCGGGTGTAACCCAAAAACCCAAAATCAAAAAAAGATTTGCCCTAAAAAGTCCTCAATTACAGAAAAGGCATCTTATGCTCTAAACTTTATCATTCTTAAATACCTGGTGGTCTACAACTTGCTTTTCAGATTAAAAAAAAATAATAATAATAACTTTCTGGTGCTTCCTGAAAATCTTCCATAAACAAATAAATAAAATCAAAGTGTCCCCAATTGTATGCCAGGCTACTTCCACCCCCAGGATTGTTCAAGAGAGGATGGGGGCACAGGCGGCAAAAATCACCACTTTGGAAAATGCAGCCTAAAAGGAAATGTAGGGATCTTGTCAGAATAAACTTTTCATCCATGACACTGCTCCAATGAGCATCTAATTTGTACGTCTAGTTCAGTCATTTAAATCAATCGTCAGATTCAGACTGTTTAGACAAGTTTACCAATGTATGACAAAATGAGAAACTCACAACCTAATCAGAACGACCTTGTTTTTTGAAAAATCTCCATACTAATTTTTTAACTCTGAAAAGCAAACTGTAAAATATTAGTGAAGCGCAAGATTGGCAGCATCACCATTTGGTAGAAGCTTGTTGGAAATGCAAATTCTCGGGCTCTATCCCAGTTACTGACCCAGAACAATGTTTAATGTTTGAGTAAACCTTCCAGATGATTCATATGCACAGGTCTAAGTGACGATATAAAGAATTTCAATTGGGCCAAAAACTGGGAAACAAATAGTAATGATAGATTTTTTTAAATCCAGAATTTTTAGCGGACCCCCCCCCAAAAATGCAATCAGCATAAACTCTGTATTCATCTCACTTCATTACTTACTTCCCAGCAAATGAAGGCTGTGAAACTCGTCTATGGATATAGTGCATTGCTTGTAAGTTCATGTCTATTTATGCTATGGTTCAGAAATATTTGCACATCAAACCAGATTCTGAGTTTACACTTGGGATCCTGAGTCTTTTGTAAATGTGAAGAGAGTAAATTCGGAATCAAAATGTCTTGAAGAAACAGTTTCCTAGGAATCTTGCCAGTCCTTTTTCTCAGGGTGACCTTAACTTTCAGACTTCAGGAGTATTTTCCTTTCCTGATTAATACTTCCGTAGGATGAGTATTTGTACCTTGTTCCTGTGTGCATCAAGACAAGCTGCCTTTTCTCCCCTGCAATCAGGAACAAAAGAACTTGCT
Organism: Suncus etruscus; assembly: GCF_024139225.1. Lineage (NCBI taxonomy): Eukaryota > Metazoa > Chordata > Mammalia > Eulipotyphla > Soricidae > Suncus > Suncus etruscus. The sequence continues at coordinate 104,431,936 of NC_064854.1, read as the reverse complement.
TGTCCATTGTAAGAGGGTTACCCAATATGCTAGGCAGGTATCGATAGCTTGATTTGCCTCATCTCCAATCACACCCACAAAAAATATGGGGATTCGGTGTGTTCCAAACATTGTTGGTTTCCTTTTAATGACACAGAAGCCTTATAAATAAATGACACCCATCTGATAGGACACTGGGAGGACCTCCCTGTAGATAAAGGTTTATTTCCAGCCCTTTCAGAGTTAAATTAGAACCAGAAGACACCTATTTGTGCAGCCGTTAATTTCAAGTGTATTTAAATGTCTTTGCATTTTGCTTTTGCTCATCACATCAAGCAGAGCTGCTTCCACTGTGTAATCACAATAATGAATAAACATAGGGTGCTTCTAAAGGACTCCGGCACCACAAAACTGATCAATTGTTAATTCCAAAGTGACTCAACGTGTCTTCCTCTGCAATAATTCCATTAAGGTCTATTTCTGGTGGCAAAGATTCCTCTGCCCACTGGCTCTGTGAAGTCAAAAATGCAACCATCACTCAGATACTACCTAAAACTTAAGTTGATCTTGATTATTCTCTTGAACTCTCCCAACCCAAGACTCTTCCCCATCCAATAAAAAGTAAAAACTCGTCATGGCATTTATCTAAAAAAACCATGAGCTGCATGCTTATTAATTGCCAGAGGGTATTGAGGCAGCACTAATACAAACAGCTGAATTTTAACTAAAGTGTATATTTATTGACCTCTTTTTATTTTGATAAGATATCAATTTTACAATCTGTGTGTGACCCATGGAAATTCGAATTCTCAATCAAATTTCTCAGTAAAGCAGGACAAGGACTTAGAGAGTTTCTGCTTGGAATGAACATGATTATTATTCATCTCTTTTTCCCCTCTCCCTGGGGCTACACACAGCAGCCTTTCTAGATTGGAGCAATGAATGGACCTAGTAAGACCTTTGACTCTAGTCAATACTGCCTGGTTTATGTAGTAGCTCTCAGAAGCTGCGGGTACGGTTCAAGCCAACATGCCTCACTTTCCCAAGCACAGAGAAATGTGCCTGCCTTTTAGGGCTTAAGGGAGAATTAAATTAGACAGCACATTTTTAAAAGTTTAGCAGAAGCCAGAAAGATATACAGAGGTTAAGAGACTTGCTTTGCATAAAGCTGACCCTGGTTTGAAAGCTGCTACCACAGACAGTTCTTCGACATATGATCACCTAAACACAGAGCCATGAGCAGGACTTGAGTACTACCAGGTGTAACTCAAAACACCCTCTCAAATAAATAAAATGATTTTTAAAAAGAAAGCAGCTTAGCAGGAACAAATTATAGAGGGTAGGAAACTTGCCTAATGCAATGAATCTGGGTTTGATCTCCAACACCTCATAGGGTTCACCAAGTTTTAAGGTGATCTATGGCCACAGAGACAAGAGTAAACCCTAAGCACAGCTGTGTATATGCTCCATCCCCAAAATAAAGCAGTTTAGCAAAGTAGAGCAATACATTTACCATGTATGCACCCTAGAAAATTTAAATAGTGTCAGGAAGATGGTCCAAAGAATTGGAACATATGTATCATATGCAGGCACTCTGGGTCAGTTCTAGCACATGGTTTCCCACAAACTGCTGAAAATAACCCTTGAGCACCAACCTCCAGCACCGCCACTATACTCCCACCAAAAAAATAATTTAAATAGAATTATCATGTGATGCAGAAATTCCACTCCTGAGTATAGAGCCAAACTGACTAAAAGTAAATACTCAAACATAGATACGTTTACACACTTAGCAGCATTATAGCAATAGCTAAAGTATGATCATGTGGGTTGCTGACAAATGAATAAACCAAATGTAGTTACACATATGTGGGATATTAGCCAATCTTTAAAAAGGAGCTTCTGACATGCATCCCATGAGTAAACCTTGAAGACATTATGCTACGTAAAATAACTAGTCCAGAAAGGATAATATAAGATGTTTGTTTTTCTTATGTGTCTACCAAGAAGACTAAAATTCTTAGAGACTGACAGTATTGATGGCAATTGTTCGAAGCCAGAGGGAGGGAGAATGAGAAATTGTTGTATAATGGGTATAAAGTTTTGGTTTTGTGAGAAGGATGTTATAGATGGATGGTGGAGATAATTTACACTAAGGTGGATTACTTAGTGTCTCTGAATTATATGTTTAAACATAGAAAAGCAAGTAAAATTTTAAAAAAAAATTTTTAGGGGTCAGAGCGATAGCACAGCAGTAGGGCATTTGCCTTACACTTGGCTGACCTAGGTTCGATCCCCGGCATCCCATATGGTCCCCTAAGCCAGGAACAATTTCTGAGCGCATAGCGAGGAGTAACCCCTGAGCATCACCAGGTGTGGCCCAAAATCAAAAGAAAAAAAATGTTTATTTTAGGGGCTATGTTCAGGGCTTATTCCTGGCTCTGCATTCAGAATCGTTCCTGGCAGTACTCAACATTCCTGGGGTGTCAAAGATCAAATCTGTGTTGACAGAGTTCAAGGCAAGGTCTTTCCCACTATACAATCTATCCAGCTTCAAAGAGAGTAAATTTTATGATATTTGTATTTTATCACAATTTTAAATGTTTGTCACAGCAACAAGGAAAAGACTTCTCAACAAATGACAGCAATTGTTATTATTGTAATTGTTAGAAAGGTCACAAGGTAAAATACTTAACAAGCGTTCTCTAATGTAAAAATTATACAAGTAATGACAGAAAAATTATGAAAGAAATATTCTTACCTTAATGTCACATTCTTTTAAGGAATGGCTAGGACACATTTTATAAATATCTCTTTCCATATTTGAATATAGACTATATTCCATAAATACCTAAATATGAATATATTCCATAACTATCTTTCTAGAAATGAATCTTTATTAAGGATTAACTGTATCCATCGCAAATCACATAGTACTATGTGGCCTTACAATAGTAGTCAGTTTCCCTTATCTCCTCAGCTTCACCTCAAATCCTAGGTAAGTGAAAATATAGCAAATAAGGAGATTGGTACCAAGAATCAAATTCATCCATCCCCAGCCTGCTAAAAGACCCATGTTCCAAGTAAACTATATTGTCTGCAGAGAGGAAGACAAGAGTACAAAGAAGGGGGCTGGAGAGATAGAACAGTGGTAGGGAATTTGCCATGCACGCAGTGGAACCAGGTTGGATCCCAGACATTTCATATGTTCCCCTGATCCTGCAGGGAGTGATTTCTGAGTGCACCTCTGAGCACCGCCAAGTGCGACCCAAAACAAGACAAAAAGAGTACAAAGAAGATATAAGTTTTATTCTGAGAAAGCTGGGCCCATGATAACCAATTTTGTGGCTCTTTTGATTTATATCTATAGATAAAGATGTGTGTGTGCAGGTTGTGCACAAGCACTATGCAGAAATGAATTCAAACATATAGAAGAAAGTTGTGTATCTCCTCTGTGAAGCTGGGTTGCATAATCAGTTCTGAAAGCAGAGAAAAGGTAACAGATGTTTACATTACAATCTGGCCAGTGCTGGAAAAGCTGCCAAATGATTTAAATAATGAGGAAGATTGCAGGCCCCGATGATTTTGTTTTTCCTGATTAAACATACAAAGAATCTTTCTCACTAATATTTCCTTCAGTGGGTCTTAAATAAAGCCCACCCTACCAAAAATAATTATGGCTTTCAAATTACTTAAAAATGTTCAACTAGATAGCAATAAAAATAGGTAGAAATGGAGGACTTATTTCAGTATTAACACGAAACTTGCTCTCATTATCAAAGAGGAATGTATTTTTAAAAATAGATGCTCTTGGGGCTGGAGAGATAGCACAGCGGTAGGGCGTTTGCCTTGCAAGCAGCTGATCCAGGATGGACAGTGGTTCGAATCCTGGCATCCCATATGGTCCCCCAAGCCAGCCAGGGGTGATTTCTGAGCACAGAGCCAGGAGTAACCCCTGAGCATTGCCGGGTGTAACCCAAAAACAAAAATAAACAAACAAACAAAAAAATATATATATATATGCTCTTGAGTCGGAGAGACAGTCCAGTGGCTAAAGCATCTATCTACCTTGCTTGCTCCTGACCCAAGTTCAATGCCTAGCATCCCATCTGGCATCCCATCTGGGGGATGACCCAAAACAAACAATAAATAAATAAACTCTGGGGCTGGAGAATGTAGCTCAATGGCAGAACATTTGCTTTGTGAAAATGGGGCCCTGGGTTCAAGCATAGAAAACTAAAATTAAAATAATTATTTTAATTAAAAATAAGAATAAACCCTAAATCTCTTCAATTTTAGGTGCTTAGTGAGTTAGATTTAAAAACCTTCTCTTAATTTTGATCGAAGTGGCAACATTCTAACATTATAGTCAGTTGTGTATAAATGAACATCTGAATACAGTATATTAAAGTTCAGCACTGAAAGTGCAATTCTGTCCTCTGCATAAATGAATTCTTTAACCCAATTTACCTTCTCATAAGTAACCATGAATTTTGTCGAAAGTCAAAACATTTGTTTTTGGGGCCGGCTTGGTGGCGCTAGAAGTAAGGTGTCTGCCTTGCAAGCGCTAGCCAAGGAAGGACCTTGATTCGATCCCCGGGCATCCCATTTGGTCCCCCCAAGCCAGGGGCAATTTCTGAGCGCTTAGCCAGGAGTAACCCCTGAGCATCAAACGGATGTGGTCCAAAAAAAATAAAATAAACAAAAAAACATTTGTTTTTATTTTATTCAGTTCATTTGTCTGGTTGGTGTCTCTATGCACTACTTTAGGAGTGAACTTACACAGTATTTGCCTTTTTCCATCTGACTCATTTCACTAAGCATATGCCCTCAAGGTACAGGGTGTTTGCACAAATGGTCAGATTTTATCCTTTTTTTAATAGATGAGCCACATTCCATTGTGTAATATGCCACATCTTCTTTATCCAATCATATGCCCTTAGATTGTTTCCAGCTCTTGATTGTTGCAAACAATGCTGCAATAAATCGCTTCCAATTCACTTTTTTCTTTTCCTTTACTTTTTTTTTTCAGGTAATACCTAGAAGTTAATAACTGGTTCAAATTTCATTTTTTAAGGGGCCTTACCCCAGTGGTGGTGGTGGGGAGGGGGGAAACTGCCTTAGGGTCATGCCCAATGAAACTCTGACTGTTGATAAGAGTCTGAAATTCAGTGCACACAGAATGGGGCGAGGAATTTGTACTATGATACAACTCAGGGTTTTGTTTTGTGCACACTTAGGTATGTGCTCTACCCAAGTTACTCTCTCCCTGGCCATGAATTTCTGACTTTAATTTTTTGACTTACTGTGTTTCAGATTACTGCAGCTATATACATATATTCCCACCAGGAGGGCATAAGAATTGTTATTTCTAAGCAGTTCTAAAATACAGGTTGTTTGTTATCTTGATCCTGGGCTTGGGGAACCCTATGGAGTTCCAGGAATCAAAACTGAATTGACCAATGCAAGGCAAGCACCCTACTTGCTGTACTATCACTGTCTGCTCCCCCCGCACCACCCACATACACACACACACACACACACACACACACACACACACATTCTTGCTTTTTTAAACATGGTAACATTGAAGCTTAAAAAGGGCACATGAAAAAAATGTACTAGAACATTAATCATCAGGGAGATGCAAATGCAAGATCACCTCACATGTCACACACATATCAAGAGAAACATGAACAACCAGTGCTGGCATGGACATAGGAGAAAGGGACTCTCATTCACTGATGAGAGAATGTAGACTAGTCCAGCCTTTTTGGGAAAAAAAAATATAGTCATTCTTAAAAAAAATACATAAATTGAGCTTCCATCTAACCCAGTAATACCACTCCTGAAAATATACCCCAAAACACAATGCAGAATAGGCATCTGCACTCCTATGTTCATTGCAGCCCTATTCACAATAGGCAGAATCTGGAAACAACCCAAGTGCCTGAGAACAGATGAGTGGATAAAGAAACTGAGGTACATCTACACAATGGAACATTATTCAGCTGTTAGAAAAAATGAAGTCATGAAATTCTCTTATACATAGATGTATATGAAGAGTATTATCTTGAGCAAAATGAGTCAGAAGGAAAGGAATAGACAGAATAACCACACTCATGTGTGAGATATGAAAAAAAAATAGTATGGTGGGGCCAGAAAGGTAGCATGGAGGTAAGGCGTTTGCCTTTCATGCAGAATGTCATTGGTTCAAATCCCGGCACCCATCTGGTCCCCCGAGCCTGCCAGGAGCAATTTCTGAGTGTAAAGCCAGAAGTAACCCCTGAGAACTTCCAGGTGTGACCCAAAAACCAAAAAAAAAAAATTATATGGTGATAATATCCTAAGACAATAAAGATGAGGGCCAAGAGGACTTTCATGGTAGGAAGTTAACCTCAAATAACAGCGGAATGCTGTTAGGGCAGAGAAGGGACCACTTCTCTATGTCACTATGACAATGATATTTGAAATTATCATTCTGAACAAGAACTAGGTGCTTAAAAGAAGTAAAGTGATATGCCTGATACCCTATAAATAACAATATTGCAATCTATGGTGTCTAAAAGGGCAAAAAGGGGAGAGAAAGAGAGAGAGAGAGAGAGAGAGAGAGAGAGAGAGAGAGAGAAGAAAAATGTCTACCATTGAGGGAGGAGGAGGAGAGAAACTGAGAACATTAGTGGCATGAAATGTATGTTGGTGAAGGGATGAGTCTTGAACACTATATCACTGAAACTCAATCATGAAAAATTTATAACTGTATCTCATCATTACTCAATCTAAAATGTATTAAATAATTAAAAAAAATAAAAACATTGGGAGCTAAGCACAGGTTCAATCCCTGGTACCACATGTGGCCAGTTCCTCAAGTGATCCTTGAGCACAAGCCAGGAAAAAATCTTAAAAACAGAAGACTAGAGTGATTAAAGAATCCTGGCTTGTTCATATAAAGATATGGGTTCCTGATTAGTATGTAAAAGTTGGGAATCTTAATTAAATTATTGTTCTACTCAGCAAAAAATAATACCAACCACGAGTTTTCATCCATAGTACTTAAGACATTTGAACTAGATCATTCTTTTTTGTTGTTGTTGTCTTGTTGTTTTGCTTTTATTTGGGGGCCACACCTTGCCATTCTCAGGTTTTACACCTGCTTTGCTCTCAGGGATCATTCCTGGTAGGGTTTGGGGGATCTTATGGGGTTCTAGGGATCAATCCAGTTGGCTGTGTCCAGCCAGAATCAGTTAATTCTTTACTGCTTTGTTTATTATAGGTTGGTTATTAAGCACAATTTGTTCTCTAATAATTGGAGCCCCACCCAATTCTATCCCTGATGACAACAAACAAAAAGTTTCCAAACTTATATAACTGAAACTCAATCATAAACAACTTTGTAACTGTGTATACAAGATAATTTAATTAAAGAATTTATTTTAAAAATACTTTTCTTTAAATAAATTTTAAAATAAATTATAAAAAAATGTCTCCAGTCACAATACACGTGAAAGCAAAGTTCTACCTAGCTGGCAACCCTACTCTACAGTGTCCTTAAGCTTCTTTCTTTCTAAAATCATTCTCTGATTATTTCATAATCTATGTCTGAATTTTGGGTTTGGAACCCAATAACTCACAGGCACACACCTATCGCATACCAAAGATTCAACAATATGATGATTTGGATTTGGTGAAAGAATGAGAAGAACATAGAAAAAATAAATAAATAAATAAATGGTTTTTTTAAATTAAATAAACCTATGTGTATTCAATGAAAAATGCAAGACATGTGGTATAGAATATAAGAATATTCAAGTGGGTTGGTGGGTGGTTGGGAAAAAAAGAAAATTCAAGTGAACTTGAAGGTCATTAAACTAATAATAATAATGATCTTAGCTTCTAGTAGTTTCACCCTCCATTAAAACAGTTCAAATGCTACAGAAATGTTTGTTCAATTACTTTCCTGCTTGCAATGCTCTTAAAGCACTAGCAAAGTACTTAAAGCATTAACAAAGTCAACAGAGATTATTTTGCATGCAAAATAACATTTTTTAAATTTTAGAAGTCTAGTGGTTTTTACTTTTTTTTTTTTTTTTTTTTTTTTTTTGTTTTTGGGCCACACCCAGTAACGCTCAGGGGTTACTCCTGGCTATGTGCTCAGAAGTTGCTCCTGGCTTGGGGGACCATATGGAACACCGGGGGATCGAACCGCGGTCCATCCAAGGCTAGCGCAGGCAAGGCAGGCACCTTACCTTTAGCGCCACCGCCCGGCCCCCTAGTGGTTTTTACTTTTTAAAAACTAAAAAGATAGTTTAATTCCTACTAAGTGAAATATTTTATTCAACCACATAAAAGAAGAAAACATTCTTTTGCCATTTTCTTTTTATAAATATAGCATCTTCTTTTACTTTTCCATTCTATCAACAAGAACTCCCTAATATCTAACACAGCCATACTTCTGAATTAAAATTATTGAAGCTTATGCTAATATCTTACAACTGGAAGATCTAGGCACCTTTTGAATCAAAGAAAATAAATATAAATCCAATCTGATTATAGATTCATGCTCCTGAGAATAAGTGGGTTTTTTTGTGTAGAGAAAACAATTACCAAAAATCTCATCCCAGCTAAAATATAATCAACTCTCATCTATTTTTAAAGATAACTTTATTTATGTCTTAGTTTTGGGGCCACACCCGAAAGTGTTCAGGGGTTACTCCTGGCTCTGCACTCAGAAATCATTCCTGGCAGGCTCATGGGGACCATATGGGATGCCAGGAATCAACCCTGGGTCCACAGGTCAGCCGCATGCAAGGCAAATGCCCTACCACTGTGCTATCTCTCAGGCCTCAACTCCCATCTATTACCAAAACATTTCATTAATGTCAACAACCATACATGGCACATAACTTCAATTAGTCTTCAATTAGTGTAGCCTGCCATTACTATTATTAACAACTATGCCAGAAAATTGGGTTTTCATTCCAAAGTATTGTATGCTTTTCAAACATAAAACACATATGAAAGAGGAGACTATCATGCAAAACATTAACGTGCTGAGTTCTCTTCCGCAGATAAACTTTAAACCGTTATCTACAATTACTTCATTTTAACATCTGAATCTTTTCATGTGTTCAGAGAGATCCAAGTTGAGTCACTCAACTCAATCTCTAAACCATTCTTCTTCATCTCCACTGTAACTGCAAATACTTAAAAGAAGTAAATAAACTAGCTGGAGCATGCACTTACTAAATCCTTGAACTGGGTTCAACTAGCATAATGTTATAACAAATCGAGTCTTGATAAGCTAGATGGAGGTTGTCCTCTTCTACAGAGAAAAGACTAAAATGAAGGATTCAAAGGCATAATAGGAGCTCTTCCCTGCAGGTACCTATTTGAAAGAAAATTGGGTGAGAATTTAATGCCCTGGAATTCTAATCTGGGTTCTTTTTTATACCAAAGGATGCATGCAATAGCAAATATCAATAGTAGATCTGGATAGCAATTCAAATCAAAATATCTAATATTTTTGGACTTCTATAAAATAAACTTTGAGGTGTTTTCCAGACTTAAAGCTCCATAAACCTTTGTAGTTGAAACCTATAAGGACAGCTCAAATCTTTAAGGATGAACATGAGCTCTTTCTAATGATGTCTGCAAATCACATTAAGTGATTAATGTGGCCAAGATCATGTTACCAAACTCTTGACAGACAGCTATTTCCTACTGCCTCTTCCCCATTCTCAATCTTGAATGCTTTTAAAAATTAGGGTAAAGTACACATTTGTGACTAGATTAAGAGAAGTGTATTTCCCAATTCCAGCTGAAGTATATTCAACTCCCAATGAAATACATGCATGAGCACAAATTATTTATCTACTAAATATTCCATTGAACTCATAGACCCAAAACAATAATAATAACCAAATGGTTAGTTCATTTACTATGATAGCTCTCTTTATAAATAAAGTAACAGAGCCAGAAGACAGGGTGAAAAACCTCCCAAAGTAGGCATATGGTGTAGGGCTAGACTAATGCAGATTCTAAAGAGATCTACAAAACTGCAATATGAAAATTTTTTTATTAAGCTAAGCTTCTTAGTATAGAAATCCCTAAAACTCTCCAACTGGGCAGCTAATTGAGAGTTAGGAAGAGCCAAAAGACTTCCCTCTTTTTCTCATTCATCACAGGCAATGTAGAAACCCTTGCCTCAATATGATAATGTGACTTTTGTTGATGCATTTTCACATGAGATAGAGGATTGGCTGTTGATGATGTCATACCCCTGAGTTAATCCCCACTGAATAGTTTTAATATTATATGCATCAACACAACATTTACATAACAAAGTGTGGTTTTAAGTGTAACATTAAATGAGTGACAGAGATAAAAGCAGCTATTAGAGAAAGGCTATGTGCCACTGAAAAGGAGGTGGGGGAGACAAAGCAAAGATTTTTTTTTTTACTAACTAGAACTAGGTCATCAAACAATACACATCTCTAAAAAGAGCAAAAAATGAATATTGAAATCCAAGTGACCTAGAACATTCTAATCCTAGAAATATAGAACAGTTGCCTCCAATAAAAAAAAAATGTTTAGTAGTCAAGTAGAGATGTTTGTAGGTTGAGAACTGGGAAAAGTAAAACACTCATTCAAAAAGAAGTGAATTGGCACCCACTGCCTTCCTGACAAGACAACTTTCTGATCTTTAATAGGGGAAACTGACTGATTTACATCAGGGCTTAAAACCTAATACATTTCAAGGTGTCAAAGGGTAGCTCAAATGGTACAAGGGAAGGGAGAGAGTCGTGCAAAGCAGAACAATGAGACAGAAGAAAATCCTGAAACACAGCTTTGGGCTCTGAGAATATTTATCAAGGAATAGCCACACACATGAAAAAAGACTTTTGCACAAATGAGCTGTGCCAACAACTTATGTCCGTCTGGGAAGACATAAGTCATCGTTAGTTATAATGATTCTGCAAACTGCTCTCACGCTGCCTTATTAAGATCTGTATTTTCCATCCAAAGGAAGTGTTGGGCTTGCACACTGATTTATGACTAGAAACTTAGCAGAAATGCTTCTCGCTCTTAAACCACAACGAGCTGTTGAAGAATGCTTCAAGTCATGTTTTCAAATAACTGGGTAGGATAATACTGCTAAGGTGGAAAAGATGCTTCCAAGTTATTTTAGCTTTTTTTTTTTTTTTAATCCAGATTCTGTCTGGTCTGGGTTTAAATACTTCTACTTTGTTTCTACCTTCTAGGCCTTCAAGAAAAGGGGAATGGCCAGTCTGATGAGAAAGCTAAACCAGCAGCACAAGTTTGTTATCTGGATGTGCTCCTAGGGGTTTCAGGTTGCTGAGGGTGAAATCGTTAACAAGGCTATTCGAGATAGAACCAGGCCCTGGCTTTGAACAAGCCCAGAGGGATCACCTGTCACATCACATCAGCCTGGCTCATCGGAGAGATGGCCATTGAAAAGTTAAAGGGGAAAGACAAGAGTTCACAGATACACTTCAACAAAGGGAGGGAGGGACATTTAAATCCTGGTAGGTGGGCAAATTGCTAGGTCTCAGCTCGGCTAGAGATCTAGATCTAGATATATTCTTTGTGCATAATTTGCCTTGTGCATATATATGCCTTGCAAAGGAGTGATTCATAGTTAACTCGGGCTTGCATTGGGGTCCAGGGAGCGTCGCTCCTCCCCTGCCGGAAAGATTATGTCCGCATAATAACTGGCACGGTGGGGGCAATGTCTGGCTCTGGGCACTAAATCTGAAGCTTTCCGCTCCCTATCTTCCCTGCAAAGATGCTGAGGGTTAAAAAGCCTTTCCTTCCAGAAGTTGATCGTCCAGGTAACTCAGTCAAGAAAGGGTTTGAATAGAAAAAGAAAAAAAGGTGGAGACAGTGGGCAGACCCGACTGCTTCACTCAAAGCCAAGTTCCAGACCCGCTCCGCGCTCTGCACTTGGGCGCCAGGCTTTACCTGCCAGCGGAAAATTGCAATTGAAACGAACAAAGCGCCCCAAAGCGAGAGCCCCCAAGATGTCAAGGTTCAAGTGCAGACGGGCCATCTCCTTCTCTCTAGTTTCTATCGGGGATTAGAATCTCGGCTCAGAGCTCCAAGGTGAAACCCAAGCCGGCTTCTCCAGGGCCAAGTGAACCCCGCCTCCCCCCCCCCACACACACACATATCAATTGATCAAGGGAAACCGCCCCCCCACAAGATCCACAAAGTTCCTTAGCGGCTTCTGAATTCAGACACGAACCCCGAAGTTGGAAGCAGCAGTTCCCTCTTTCAAACAGCTTGCATATGGAGCGCCGCTACTAACAACTTTTGGGGTTCACGACTAGGACACAAATCCAGAACTCCTGGCTTGGGAAAGAAGGGCGAGGAAATCCTCCAGAGCCGAACCTCCTAGAACTACAGTTCGAATGGCACTGGCTGCCCCAAGATGGGACTTAAGTCTGGGTCCCCATTGCAACCCCACCTTCCCACTCCCTTAATTCTCCTGCAGCCCAGTAGGAGCCGAGCATCCTGCAAAAGGCACCGACCTCTGTGCAAGACTGAGTCCAAAGGATGCTCACCGTGTCTCCTCCCTGCGGGCTCCGGGAAAACCGCCCATCACCTCCGCAGCTCGAAGTAAGAGGAAGTTCTCCCGTGTCTCCAAAAACAAGCCCGATTCCTAGAACCCGCCGCAGCCGCGCGCTGCTCCGTGCGCCCCGTCCAGGGCGGCGCGGCTAGAGATGTGCAGAGCCGGAGGATGCAGGCCGGGCTGCCGCGGGCCGCTCTGATTGGCTGCTCCGCCAGCTGCCCCCGCCCCCGCCCCGCCCGGCGGAGTGGTCCATGTGGGCCGTCCCTCTCCCGCCCCGCACCTCGGCCAGGTCTGAGCATCCCCACCCCCGGCTCTGCGCCCCGCGCCTCTCCCGAGCGCCTCGCTGTGGCCAGCAGTTCTGCAGGTGCTGGGGAAAGGTACTTGCTGGCCACCTGAGATCAGCGAAGCAGACCTGAATGGAGACTGGCTCCATTCCCAAATCCCTAAAGCCTCAAATCCCTAAACCCCCCTGGTTTCCTTTGGAGACCCAAAGCAAACAGCCGCCCTGACTAGAACAAATAAAGGAATAAAATTTTTTTAATTAAATTTTAAAAAATGTTTAAATGTTTAAAAAATAAAAAAATAAAAAACAATGTGAGTGAATGAGGGAAGTAGAAAGCCTGTCTAGAGTACAGGAGGGGTTGGGGGTGGAGTGGAGGGAGATTTGGGACATTGGTGATGGTGAAGCACTGGTGAAGAGGGAATTTTAAAAATAATAAAATATTTTAAAAAATGTGAATGAATGAGGGAAGTAGAAAGCCTATCTAGAGTACAGGTGGGGTGGGGTAGGGAGGAGGGAGATTTGGAATATTGGTGATGGGAATGTTGAACTGGTGAAGGGAGGTATTCTTTACATGACTGAAACCCAACTATAATCATATTTGTAATCAAGGTGTTTAAATAAAGATATAAATTTTTAAAAAATTAAAAGAAAAGAAAAGATGAATCTAGTTGCTTATGTAACTTGCTTGCACTGGTGAGGAGGAAAAGCAGCATACCTGTCATTATCTGAAAGCTTCGTTTCAATAAAATTAAAAACTGTCTTGGACTCACAAGCTGTCAAATCCTCTCCACCTTTCTCGAGTGACTCTTAATTAAGCATTAGTTTTACTAAAGACTGGATTGAAGTTTTCTTGTTCTGGTGGGACACAACAAATGTAAGCAAGTTCTCGTGACTCAAACAAATATCATGTTTTCCCCATCCTAAATTTCAATACTGTTAGAGATTTGGTTGTGTGTTCTTCCCCCAAATTCATATATTGTTTTTCTAACTTGCAGGACCTAGACTGTGAACATTTTTATAAGTAAGGTGATTTGCAAGGTGACCAAGTTAAAATGAGTTAATTAGAGTAGGCCCACATTCAATGCGACTATTTTCCTTTTAGGAAGCCTAAAGGCACACAAAGAGAAAGAAAAACCTGTAAAGATGAAGATGTAAATATTGGAAGCATAGATTAGCCTACAAGGTAAGAAAGATAAAATTGTGGACAAGCCACCAGCGAGGAGAAAGAATGAAATAAGAGCTATCTCTCCGTCTTCAAAATACTGCCAACACATCTCTGATAGCCAACATCCAGAGATGTATGACAATCTGTATCTTTTGTTAAGCCATCCAGTTTGGGTGCTTTGTTAAAAAAAGACCTACAAAACTAACAAAATTTTTTTAAAGTCAGATGACCCAGTGAGGTGCCTCACACATCAATTTTCAAAGTCTTTTGGTAATAGCAAGAACTCAATATGATCTAATGAATTAAGATTTACTCAAGAATCCTTCTTAGGAGACTCCACCCATAATCTGAGTTTCCCTGCCTTTCTCTCCTCTTCCTTAAATAAAATCTTTTCTGTATTTAGTCATTTGTTCTCCAATCCCTAGTTTTTAATCTTGACATTTTTTTTTCTTTTTGGCCTATACCCAGTGATGCTCAGGGGTTACTCCTGGCTATGAGCTCAGAAATCACTTCTGGCTTAGGAGACCATGTGGGATGCCGGGGAATCGAACCATGGTCCGTCCTAGGTTAGTGTATGCAAGGCAAACGCCCTACTGCTTGCACCACTGCTCAATCTTGACTTCTTAAGGACAGGAACTTGAATACTTGCAACCAGTATGATACTTTCTTGGTGAGAACCAGCCTGGAGTTTTCTATATTCATCATCACCACCTAACAAGACAGAGAGAAGGTTCCTGATAATGAATTTTTGGAAATAATAAAACTTAAGAAAAAATTTTGCAGTCCTGAGTAGACCAAAGGCATCCATTAAGATACAAACCCTCGGGCCGGGCGGTGGCGCTAAAGGTAAGGTGCCTGCCTTGCCTGTGCTAGCCTTGGACGGACCGCGGTTCGATCCCCCGGTGTCCCATATGGTCCCCCAAGCCAGGAGCAACTTCTGAGCACATAGCCAGGAGTAACCCCTGAGCATTATCGGGTGTGGCCCAAAAACCAAAAAAAAAAAAAAAAAAAAGATACAAACCCTCAGCTCTTATAAGCATAGAGAAACTTGAGTGCAGAAACAAAAGCACCACCCAGATAAGGTTAAACCCCTCAAGAAAAGAGAAGATACAGAAGAGACTAAAAGACATGATAAAAATATGGAAGGTTGGTAGGTTGCCACAAAGAGCAAAGAAGTGCAGTTAGGGCAGAGAAGGGGCCACTATGCAATGATAAAATGAACTGGGTGCTGACAAGAGTTAAAGTTATATATACATAATACCTCTTCAGTAAGAATACTGCAAACCATAATGTCTAAAAGGAAAAGGAAGGGAAATAGAAAAAGAGGCAGAGAGAAGAAAAATATCTGCTACAGAGGCAGGTAAGCAAGAGGGCTTGGGAAAAGGATAAAAGGGAAACTGGGGAGAAACATTGGTGGCAGGAAATGTTCACTAGAGAAGAATATTGTACACTATATGACTGAATTCAATCATGAACAACTTCATAATTGTGTATCTCATAGTAATACAATTAAAGAATTTATTTATTTTAAGAAACCAAATATAGGGGCAGGAGCAATAGTACAGTGGGTAGGGGTTTTGCCTACATGAAGCTCACTCTGTTTGATCCTCAGCATCCTACATGGTCCCCTGAACCTTCCAGGAGTGATTTCTGAGCACAGAGCCAGAAGTAAACCAAGTGCCACCTACGGGACCCAAAAGCCAAAGAAAAATAAGAATAAAAAAATAAATAAATGAATGAATAGGGAAGGACAAGAGTTCAATACCTTCCCTGAAAGAACACCCAGATTAACTTTAATGTAAGTAAAAAAAAAGTCTAGGCCAGGATATTTGCATAAATTGTATTTTACCTTCTTCCAAAAGCTAGTCTCTGCTTTTCCCACTCTGGAAGAACCCTTGCTCTCTCCTAAACTCATGTTCATCTCTTTCTCTCCCTCATATCTAAGTTTTTTCAATAAAAACTATTTTGCTTCACTAAAAAAAATAACTAAACAAATCAACACCTGAAAAACAATTGAATTTAAAAAATCCAGAAGAACCTCAATGACTCAATTATTCTTATCAATTATATATCCAATGCCTATTATGTGCCAGTCCTTGGAATATAGTGACAAGCATGTCTTTGCTCTTATGTGACAAGTGTGCATTGTTATGAGAATAATTGGATAGTAAGCAAAATCAACAAATGTACAAACAAGGTAATTTCAGGGGAGAAGATAGGAGGGTTAAAAGAAAAGAAAAGAAAACTGGAGGATTAAAGAAACAGGAATGGGTTTTCGTTTAGATTAGCTGGTCCTATGAGGTGGTGATATTCAAGTCAAGATTTCAATGACAAAAGAGAGCCATCCCAAGAAGTCCTGGGAAAAAATCATTCTAGGCAGAGATAACAGATTCTTCTTATAAGAAAATATCCTTGCCATTCATTTCCAGAGTACCCTTTCTTTCTATCTGCTATCCTTTTGCATCCTTTGAGGTTTTGTAAAAAAAAATCAATCAATGTCCTGTTTTATTAAAAAGAAAAGGGGGAGGGTCAAATTTTTTGTCTTCTTATATAAAAGACTCGTGAAAGAGGTGGCAACGGTTTTGCATGCATACACAGTCTCACAAAACACCCTTGTCGTGCTTCTGTATTTGTAGGTAATGACAGCATGTGACTTGGACATTTGTTGTTATTTTTTCCTCATTTGTATAGCATCCAGAACACTACTGGGCATGTCCTGGTGCTTAATCAATATACTAAGGACTGACTGAGACCTACAAAGAACCATTCCCTGCTCTCCTAGGTCTATTTATAAAATCCTCTATTCTCAAAGTCAAGATTCCATCTTGATTTTTTTTGGCAAAACTCGTGTACTTTGAGTGTAATATTTACTTGGGGAGACTAATAATAATAGCGAACATTAATTGGGGCTTGTGCACATCCTCACTAGGCTAAGTATTTTCACATAGATCATTATCCTTATAATCCTACCAAGGTATATTTTCTTGCTTAAAAATTCTCTTCACAAATGAGAACACTGAAGCTCAGAGGAGGTGAAGCAGGATGCTCACTGTTGAAACCACTCTTAAATGGCAGCCTTGTGCCTTGAGCCTAGCTGGCTTTCCTGAGGATGTTTGAGAGAGGGTGGGCAAACAGAAAACAAATGAGGGAAGAACAGAGAGAAAGCAAAAAAAAAAAAAAAACTTGTCTATTACTTTGCCTTGGACTTTGAAATTTTCAAAGCACTAGGTTTAGAACTTTTTTTTTTTTAACCCCAGTCCGGGAGCTTTCAAGTTCACTTTTCTAGTCAGATATTTGCTTCAAACTGGGAACTGTAAGAACTTTGATAAATGAAACAACTACTATTTTTTTGTTTTGTTTTCAGATTTTTTTTTTCAGCATCCTATGAGGTAATGAGAGGCAGGCTTCTCAGTGAACAGTCTACACAGTATGTGGTACATGCGTACACATCCACTGACGACCCCTCCACACAAAGGGGAACCTCCCCTCACTCAAATAGTAGAGATCATCCTGTTCTTGCCAGACCAAATGCTGAAAGTAATGCAGCACCAGCTCTGGACCTCTTTACAGGGACACCAAGGGCCTCCTGCCTGAGAGTGAACATCTAAAAATGGCTTCAGCAGCTCTTTATGAACCACTTTCTATTCTCGTGGCTTCCCCCACAGCCCTGGTCAGAGAGAAAGCCCAGGGAACTTGGCAGGGGGAAAAGATAGGAGCTCTTGCTCCTTATATCCTGGATTCCCCTGCCTCACAGAGGAAGTGGGCAGTCATTTTAGCTGTTATATGACTTCCTGCCTGGAATGAGTTCGTCAGCTTGCTTTAAATTTCTGGAACTGAGACAAGGTGTCTGGCCATTTGCTTTGGAAGCCTCAGGTAGGTTTCACTAGTCTTCCCTTTGCTGACCACAACTGCTTGAATAATGTATGCTCTGAAAAAGAACAATACTTCAGGGCAAATTAGCATGAAAAGGATTTATGATATCACCATGGGAGGGCATTTTTTAAAGATCACAGAAGAGCTATGGCATGAAACAATACCAGCTAGTTCCAAGTTGAACCATACAGGTAGACTGATTAAAAAAAAAATCTTCCTTCTGGTCCTCTCTTCCCATCCCTTCCACTCCCATCTTCCAGTGTAGTCCTAGTATTCCCTTTACTGAGAATTCTATTTATTGTTCTTAATTTATTCCTTCATTGACTCCTTTATTATTTGAACTTTTGCTTCTTGAAAAGATATTGGTGCATGTGCTTATTGGAGCAATTCTCATGATAGGCAGAAGGTAGCAACCCAAATGTCCATTTATGGCTAAGTAGATTGACATTTCCTCCTAAAGGAAGAAAATTATGATATATATTAGAATATAGATGTATTTCAAAGATACTTGTATCACATTTTCATGATCCACTTATTTGTTGTTAAACATTATGTTGATTCCAATGCTTAGCTATTGTACTGAGCTCTTAAATTAATAGTGGAATGCACCTGCCCTTTTTATGAAATGTTTTTCTGTCCTGAAGGTAGATATCTAAAAGTGAAATCACTGGGTCATATAGCAGCTTGATTCTGAATTTACTGAGAACTCTTCATACTGTTTTCTATAGGGGTTTACCCAAGCAACATTTCCACCAACAGTCAATGAGTTCCTTTCTCACTGTACCTCTGCCAACGCAGATTGCTCCCGTATTTTTGATATGTGTCATTCTCATTGGTGTAAGATGATATCTCTTTGGTATCTTGATTTGGATTTATCTAGTGATAAGTGATGATGGGTATCTTTTCCTGTGCCTTTTGGTCATCTGTTGGTCTTCCCCAGAGAGGGTTATTTCCTCTTGAGCTGGGAGTAGCTTCTGAGCATTAAAAGATGTGGCTTTAAAGAAAAGAACTATAATTGACTAAGATATAGATTGCATGCTATGTGTATTTTACCCTTTATATATGAATACATGTGGAAATTCTTCTAAAACAACCTAAAATGGTCAGTTTTTAAGCTTATAATGCAAATTATAATGAAATTTATACAACTGACCAGACTTAGACTAAAAATATTTTCACATATTCTAAATATTACCCAGGCATTTGAGAAACAGTTGTAAAAGACATGTATAATCCCTGAGTTCAAGGAATTAAGAAGAGGTAAACCATGATAACCAAAGCATTTTATTCAGTTACACTTTCTTGGAACAAATGTCTACTGTGTGTCTTCAAGGTTGCAAACTCTTTGTTTCCTACTAAGACACATGGTAAATAAGACCCAGTCCTCATAGGACTGCCAGTCCAGCAAAGGAAAAATAGAATAAAGGAAAATGATTGTTCCCTATACCCTTTGCTCCATAAAAATTTATTGGCTTTTTATACTCACTTTAAAAATAATTTTAATTGAAATACCATTAAAAAGCTGTTCATAATTGAGTTCCATGCACAGTTGCAACACCCATCAGAGTACCAGTGCACATTTTCTGACACCAATGTCCAATGTTTCCCTTCCTTGCCCCTGCCTGCCTCTATAGCAGACATTTTTCTCTTCTCTCTCTTTTTCTCTTTTTCTTTCTCTCTCTTCTAACAAGTCACCTTTGAAAATCTGCTCATGATACTTGCTAATCTGCTAATGATTTTAAATTTCTGTTCTTTTTCCTATGTTTGTATATTTAGCTGGCAACAGAGAAACAATATATGGTGGTATTTTCCAAACTACATTTGTATCCCACAGATGGTTTTCAAAATGATTTTAGCTGGGATGCAAAAAAAATACTTTAGTAATTATAATCTGCCATGTATTTGTTGAGAAAGCAAGCCCATACATTCTTGGCTATTGTGATTTGGAGTGTGATCAATGAAAAGATGATTATAGACACTAAGGACATGGCTCAAAAGGCTGGAGAGCATAATTAGTATGAACCAGGAGCTTCAGGTTCAATCTCTGGCATCACACAATCCTCCAAGCACAAACCCCTAACTGGGAACAATCCCTACTCCTAACCAAGAATAGCCACCAGCACCAGCAGATATGACCTGTAAACAAAAGCAAAGTGAAAATAAGATAATTTCAGTGTAAGGGAAAGATTAAGAAAAACTAGTAGTTTAGACATATGGCAAAATAAGGAAGGTAAGATGCAACAAAATCTTGAAAGGAGCTTATACTTGTGAAAATAAGAATGGCTGCATTGTGTCACAAAGAGTGGTGAGTACAGGTAGGCTAGAGAAGTGTCCACTATGAGAATGATAGTTGGAATTGATCACTCTGGATAAGAACTGGGTGCGGAAGGAAGGAAGGCAGGAAGGAAGGAAGGAAGGAAGGCAGGAAGGAAGGAAGGAAGGAAGGAAGGAAGGAAGGAAGGAAGGAAGGAAGGAAGGAAGGAAGGAAGGAAGGAAGGAAGGAAGGAAGGAAGGAAGGAAGGAAGGCAGGAAGGAAGGAAGGAAGGAAGGAAGGAAGAGAGAAAGAGAGATAAAGAAAGAAAGAAAGAAAGAAAGAAAGAAAGAAAGAAAGAAAGAAATAAAGAAAAAGGAAGAAAGAAAGAAAGAAAGAATGAAAGAAAGAAAGAAAGAAAGAAAGAAAGAAAGAGAAAGAAAGAAAGAAGAGAGAAAAACAGAAAGAGAGAAAGACAGAAATAAGAGAGAGAAGAAAGAAAGAGAGAAAGAAAGAAAGAAAGAAGAGAAAGAAAGAAAGAAAGAAAGAAGGAGAAAGAAAGAAAGAAGAGAAAGAAAGAAAGAAAGAAAGAAAGAAAGAAAGAAAGAAAAAAGAAAGAAAGAAAGAAAGAGAAAGAAAGCAAGAAAGAATGAAAGAAAGAAAGAAAGAAAGAAAGAAAGAAAGAGAGAGAAGAAAGAAAGAAAGAAAGAAAGAAAGAAAGAAAGAAGAAAGAAAGAAAGAAAGAAAGAAGAGAGAGAGACAGAAAGAAAGAAAGAAAGAAAGAAAGAAAGAAAGAAAGAAAGAGAGAGAGAGAAGAGAGAGAAAGAAAGAAAGAAAGAAAGAAAGAAAGAAAGAAAGAGAAGAAGAGAGAGAAAAAAGAAAGAAAGAAAGAAAGAAAGAAAGAAAGAAAGAAAGAAAGAAAGAAAGAAAGAAGAAAGAAAGAAAGAAAGAAAGAAAGAAAGAAAGAAAGAAAGAAAGAAAGAAAGAAAGAAAGATAAGAAAGAAGAAAGAAAGAAAGAAAGAAAGAAAGAAAGAAAAGAAAGAAAGAAAGAAAGAAAGAAAGAAAGAAAGAAAGAAAGAAAGAAAGAAAGAAAGAAAGAAAGAGAGAGAAAGAAGCAAAATGACTGTCCCAGAAATAGGCAGGAATGGGTGGGTGGGAAGGAAACTAGGAACATTGGTGGCAAAATATGTGCACTGGTGAAGGATGGTATATTTGTGTTCTTTCTATAACAGAAACTCAATCATAAACAATTTTGAAACTGAATTATATAAAAATAAAAAGAATAACTGTATTGGCAAAAATGCTTAACCAGTGTTAGGCTGAGAAGAATGACAGTCTATGAAAACACAGACTTTAAAGTTACCTTTTTTTGGTGGTTGGGGTGCACACTCGACTGGTACTAAGGAGTTATTTCTGGCTCTGTACTCAGGAATCATTCTTGACAAACTCTGAAAATTATCTTGAATACCTAAGATTGAACCTTGGTTAGCTGCACACAAGGTCAACACCCTACTGCCTGTACTACTGCTCAGCTGGCCTTTGTACAGTTACTTTTATGTCTTCACCTGTAGCTTAGTTAGGTTACAATATTAATAATCTCTCCCCTTTCCAACTCTGCAACTTTTAGGGGAGGCCACTTCACATAGCAATGACATGTATTACAATTATGTTTGTAATCACGGTGTTTAAATAAAGATGTTATTTAAAGAAATAATGACACATAATGAGAATCTCCTTCTCCTTTTGGCAACTCAGTTTCTCTTGGTCAGGGAGATGGGCAGGTAGGAAGGATACAGTGAAGAAGGTACGATAGTCACACAATTTTGAAACTTGGGTTCTATGCATTCTGAATCCTGCAAGTTGGGATTATGCCAAACTACAGGTGAAAGAGCACCCATGATTTTAGCCTTTTCCTGCCCAATTTATTCCCCTAGACTTCTAATGCAAAATTTTGGATAAAGTAGAAAAATACACATTGGGTTTTATTCCAACTCTCTTTTCATCTGCCCTATTTTCATCCAGGCAACCGAACCACATGCCATTTTACTTTTATTTTTGGACTTAAATTTTTTTGCCTCTCCCTTGGAACAACATTACTTAGTAAAAGGTCATAATGTTAAAGTAGGATTTAAGAGGCTTCACTTGGACATCTGACATTTAGGATATTCTTGATCAGAGACTTACCAAGTGAGACCTAATCTTTCAGCAGACCTCAAATTGCATGGATTCCAAACAAGTTGTAGTGCTAGATATTAAGCCCACCTACTAAGCATCCTTTTCTGAGAAAGCACACTAACCCAAATGCCTATTGTACACAAACTAACAGAAGGAAAAGAAGCCAGCTCTTCACTCATATAACTCTTCATAGGATGTGTTTCATGTACTTCAAATCCAGAAGTGTACTTAAATGCCAATAAATAAAGAAGATCATGAACACATATGTTTGCTTGCCCATAACTTAGCTTTGTTATTTTAAATGTATTGGTATATCTCCTTCCAAGGGGCTGGGAGAATGTGCCTTAATAGCTCCAAGCCTTAGCCTTCCACTCATATGATTCAAAGCACAACAGGAATTTCTCAAATTTAACAATTCTGAATCAACTTGTCTCACAAGCCCATCTGCAAACCCAGTCAGGTTTGAGGGGGTTATGCAAGTCCCATCCTAATCATATGGCTTTCACCCCTACAAAGAAAGGGTTTTAGAACCCCAAGAATAGCCTATTAGAAAAGTGCCTGCTTTGCAGGTTTGAGGCTTGAGTTCTATTCCTGCAACCATGCAGAGAGTGATCCCTATAGTACTGCCGCTTGTGATCGCTCACATCAAAACAAAGTGTGAAATTTGTAGTGAATCATAACTATAAAAGAAAATGTGGGAACACCAAAGCCATGGCTGACACTCCTGGACATCACAATGACAACAAAGGAAAGAAAAAGGTTGACAGAAGAAAGGAGCTTTGGGAGATGATATCAAAAGTCCATTTTCAGAGTTTGCCTCATTCACTGCCTTAATGGATCCGTTCACAGGCCAACAGTTAATGAGATGATTTGGGACTCCTAAGTCAAGTCCATCCATCCAATAACTCAGGATATGGCTGAAAAACAAACAAACCAAAAAAAAATGGTCAGTTAGAATTTCCCTCCTGGATTTTGAAAATGAGAGCCCAAAAGACCGAGCCATTTTGTTGGGATATTTAAACTGAATGTTAATAGAACAGATGGTACAATGATTATAGACAATATGCAATTGAAATTATGAAGATTATGAAAATTATTAGGAGAGGTAAACATTAATCTCATAGCATAGCTTCTCTGAAAAAGTCAGACATTGCTGACTCAGTTTGCTGGGAGATCCTAGTGTGGAAACATTATGATAGGAGTAATATCTTCTGGATTAAACACTTAGTGTTATTTGTTTCATAATCTTATTGTATAAATTCCATACTCCTAATTTATAAGTGGAAAGCTGAAGTTTTAACCATGGTTTCCAAGCTAAAACTTTCTAGATAGAGAAGCCATTCATATTCACCCACCCCACTCAAAAACACATACAAACACGCACACATATGTACAAACAACTTTTATTTAAGAGCAAGTCCAAAGAACAAGGTTTTTTTGCCTCAGAACCTTCAGTAGCAGAGCAAAATAGAAACTGAAGACAGTATTTGGTGGTGGTTTTGTTTTGTTTTAAAGACAGTATTTTGAAATCATCTACTTATCTTTCTAGAGAGACTCATTAAAATATAGGAGAGAATGAGGCAGTTCAATGATTGTCACAACTAGCCAAAAACAATGACTTGATTGGTTGAACACTTTCTCTGCAAGATGGTACACAAAAAAAATGTACCCCAGCAGCAAAAGAAATATTAGGGGAGCATTTGTGAAGAAAGAAGGAGTGTGCACACGTCTTAGGCACCATAAGATAAAAGAGATTTTGAATCATTTTCTTGGTGATTTTCCTTCCATGCTGAGTTCATATCATCACAAGGAGCATGGTCTGAAAAATTCAGTATAATCTTCTTTTATGCTGAATCTCTAACTAATCTTGCAAATGAGCACGGACCTATAGGGCCTGGCTGAAGAGAAAGAGGCAGAAAATGTCAAACAATGGGTGCCAGGCTGACTATGGTGACCTGGAAGGCCACTCTACCAGGAGTTTTGATAAGAAAAGTTCACCATGAGTTGATTTAGCATCTGGTGAATTCTGAGCATTTTTAACATTTTATTAAGATTTTTTTTAAAAACAACACTGAAAAAAGAAAGTATGGTTCATCATGTCAGAACTTTACCTTAGAAGGTTATTAGCACATGCCAAACTAAGTTTTAAGGAATAAACAAATGTGCAGAGGAATTTCTTTTAAATATTCTCTGTATATTAAAATTATAAAGTATATTTAAGTATTTCCTTTTACTCCGTGAGCTTGCTTTCCATGCTTATCCGAAAAATATATAGCATACTAATGCCCCTAAGGGATACAGATA
The DNA here is from genome assembly GCF_024139225.1 of Suncus etruscus. Classification (NCBI taxonomy): domain Eukaryota; kingdom Metazoa; phylum Chordata; class Mammalia; order Eulipotyphla; family Soricidae; genus Suncus; species Suncus etruscus. The sequence continues at coordinate 104,407,313 of NC_064854.1, read as the reverse complement.
ACAAAACAAAATTCAGAAAACACAAAGACAATGTGGTAGTTTAAGAGTATCAAAACAGGCCCCGGGTTGCGTCCCTGAGGTTTCTGGGTTCGGCAGAAGGGGTTCCTGGATACAAAGGGTGAACATCCTACTGTGGTACCTCGGTGCTCAGTCACATGAGGCACCATACTCTGCTTGAATCATGAAAATAGCCGGATAAAACTCTTTAACATACCCTTTATCTCTAGATTATACCTTCTTTTAGGACCTGAAGCACATGACCAGCCTGATCAACAAAGCAACAACCATGACCTACAGATTTTTATCACAGGGCCTAAGCATCGAACACGTTCAACCAAACTAACATGCACTTGCTCTTATACCCTCCCTTCTCATTACTTTGTATTTTTGTTGTTGTTGTTGCTTGATTGTTGGTTTGTTTTGTTTTGTTTTTCTTATTCTCTCTTCTTGTCTCCCTCTTCTTCCACCTTCTCCTCCTCACTATCATCAATTCAATCTATGTCAAATAAAAACTGACATATAGGGTGCTGAGGACAATACTGCAAATAGTAAACACCTATATAGATAGAACTCACTAACACAATGGTCAGTACTCGAGACACGAAACCTATATATATCCAAAAGTTGATATATTAGTTTCCTTTCCTTACAAGTACTATACTTACCTATCTTTCTGTACTCAATGCACCTCTTGCCCTCATCACCTCTCTACATGAATATATACCTAAGCTAACTTCTATATGTTTATATGTGGGCAGGAGCACAAAGAGATAGGAATCCTCATTAAGGGACAAATCTAAACCACAAACAACCCATTCATATACCCTATATAACCCCTCCCATATACTATTCCCTCTCCCTCCTCCAGAAATTTGACTATCCCTTCACCCCTCAATCCCACTCCCGATATCCCCACCACATTATAACTCTTCACCCTCAGTTCTTAATCCATTAGGCATCAAGACCGACCTCCTACCCCAACGAGCCAGTACCCACTACCTAAATGAAGAGACACCCACTCAAACTCTCACCTCATTCCCGGCAAGAAAATACAACCAACATGGGGCCAGTGCAGTGGCGCTAGAGGTAAGGTGCCTGCCTTGCCAGCACTAGCCTAGGACGAACTGTGGTTCGATCCCCCGGTATCCCATATGGTCTCCCAAGCCAGGAGTGACTTCTGTGTGCATAGCCAGGAGTAATCCCTGAGCGTTACCGGGTGTGGCCCAAAAACCAAAAAAAAAAAAAAAAAAATACAACCAACGCCCGACTGACCCATGCAGTGTGGCCCTCCTAATCACCTCTCCCTAATGTGGACTGTGTATTGATACCGGAACTAGCTCCAAAGGACCCCCACTGTAAGAATTCTACCCAAGACCTCCCTGCCTGGACCCCACACATCACAAGGAAATCTCAAAAGACAATGAGGAGGCCTATACTTTCATCATAAGAATAGACCTATATAACACTACCTCTTATCCTGTTTCTCCCCAAATGTAATCTCCTGTATCACTTTCACCCTTTTTTTCTGTTTTTTTTTTCTTTTTTAATCTTGTTCAGTTTTTTTTGTTTGTTTTGTTTTGTTTTTGTTTTGTTTTCATTTTTGTTTTTTGATTTGTTTTTGCTTCTTTTGGGTCACTCCTGGCGGCACTCGGAGGGTGCTCCTGTCTCTATGCTCCGAGATCGCCCCTGGTGGGCACAGGGAACCATATGGGATGCCGGGATTTGAGCCACCGTCCTTCTGCAGGAAGGACAGACGCCTTGTCTCCATGCTCTCTCTCCCGGCCCCACTTTATTCCTTTAATTACGTCTTTTTTTTTTTTAATCTTTTTTTTTTCTTTAGATATGTGCGAGCATATATAGTCTTAGTTTTTGTCGGGTGTCTGTTTTCTTCTCTCTCCATCCCCAAATCCACCAGCAATATAATGTAGCACCACTTCTTCCTGCAAAGACATAGTAAACAAAAGGGGAATTTTATGTGTAAAAACAAGCTCTTATCTACTAGGGATAAGAACTCATACTTGTTTACAATACAGGGACATCTCCCACCCTGAACATATGTCATGTGGAAACAACTTAGACTCCAGGGAACTAGACACTGACCATTCAGTCCTGACTCCTGGATCTCAGACATAGAAATGACAGAGTTCTCCACAACAGCTCCAGGAGCCAAATCCCCTCCAGGGCATTCATAATGCTGCTCTGATGCCAACATGCACCAGTTCTAAATTGATAACCTGACAACGAGGAAATGGGAACAACTTGATCTAAGAGCAAGTTGTCCTTCCTCATCAGCCAACGATAAGACAAAATCAGGAAACATGTCACCCTTTGATCTGTGCAAAAGCCAAGATCGCTATATACAGATGACTGGTTGTTACAACCAGGACTGGAAAGTATGCATCCAGGGACCAACAATAGCAACAAAAAGCTCTAGCCTAGCTGTTGCTCTACAATTTGGTTAACAAACAAGATCTCCAATTCCAGAGGTCTGACTGAGACAACCCCAATTGAATGTGTCTTCCGGAAACATAACAAAAGACTTTATCCCAGGCTCCATCCTAGGAGCAACATAATGACCAAGACCACCAACTACAGAAGATGGATTAAAACGACACTGAAGAAACAGAACTGCTAGAACCACAAAGAAAGACTTCACCATAAGCTCCATTCCTTGAGCTGCACAGTCACCAAGATCTCTAGATACAAAGGTCTGATTTTACCATCTAAGATGAAGCAGAAGTCTTCCATACACCACAAAAGCACTGAGGGGAGAGTAAATGATCATGCAAAGAGTCTATAGTTAATCCCATGACAGAATACTTCAGGGATGGAGAAACACTATCTCTTAGGCCAGGGGAATTCCCTCTATAGTATCCCCGGTAGTTACTGTGCCTATGCAGGGGGAAAAAGGAAAGGAAAAAAAAAGCACAAAACAATCATTTTTCCACATATTTATTCGATTGATTGATTTTTTGACATCTTTATTTTGGTGTAGAGATTGAAGTTGATGTTTTCAATATTATTTTATTTTACTTTATTTTATCTTATCTTTCTCTTTCTTTTTGCACTCCAGCATGATTTGATTTCAGAACTGAGACTATTGTGTGGTGCTTGTCTTTACTGCTGTAGTGCTCACTGGTTATTTAATTTGATATTTCTTTCTGTATTGTTGTGGTGTTTCAATTACCTTTTTTACATCCTCTCTCAAACAGAGGTTGAAAGCCTCTAGAAGCACTTTTTCAGTATATTTGACTTCTTTTTTTTATTTTTTTATTTTTTTCTTATTTTGTACCCCTATCTATTGCTTTTCTTTCCTTCAAACGAAAGAAGGACGGAAGGAAGGAAGGACGGAAGGAAGGAAGGAAGGACGGAAGGAAGGAAGGAAGGAAGGAAGGAAGGAAGGAAGGAAGGAAGGAAGGAAGGAAGGAAGGAAGGAAGGAAGGAAGGAAGGGAAGGAAGGAGGGAAGGAAGGAAGGAAGGAAGGAAGGAAGGAAGGAAGGAAGGAAGGAAGGAAGGAGGGAGGGAGGGAGGGAGGGAGGGAGGGAGGGAGGGAGGGAGGGAGGAAGGAAGGAAGGAAAGAAGGAAGGAAGGAAGGAAGGAAGGAAGGAAGGAAGGAAGGAAGGAGGGAGGGAGGGAGGGAGGGAGGGAGGAAGGAAGAAAGGAAGGAAGGCAGGCAGGCAGGCAGGAAGGAAGGAGGGAGGGAGGGAGGAGAGGGAGGGAGGGAGGGAGGGAGGGAAGGAAGGAAGGAAGGAAGGAAGGAAGGAAGGAAGGAAGGAAGGAAAGGAAGGAAGGAAGGAAGGAAGGAAGGAAGGAAGGAAGGAAGGAAGGAAGGAAGGAAGGAAGGAAGGAAGGAAAGGAAGGAAGGAAGGAAGGAAGGAAGGAAGGAAGGAAGGAAGGAAGGAAGGAAGGAAGGAAGGAAGGAAGGAAGGAAGGAAGGAAGGGAAGGAAGGAAGGAAGGAAGGAAGGAAGGAAAGGAAGGAAGGAAGGAAGGAAGGAAGGAAGGAAGGAAGGAAGGAGGGAGGGAGGGAGGGAGGGAGGGAGGGAGGAAGGAAGGAAGGAAGGAAGGAAGGAAGGAAGGAAGGAAGGAAGGAAGGAAGGAAGGAAGGAAGGAAGGAAGGAAGGAAGGAAGGAAGGAAGGAGCATTGTCTAGCCATAATGAAAATAAGTAGAACAAATTACCCACTAATAGTGCTCCTGTCAGGGTCAGAGCAGTAGCACAACTGGGAGGGCATTTGCCTTGCACATGATTCCTGGTATCCCATATGGTCCCCTGAACCTTCCCAGAGCGATTTCTGAGCACAGAGTCAGGAGTCATCCCTGAGCACCACCAGGTGTGGCCCAGAAAACAAACCAAAAAATATATTATATATATTAATATATATATAAAATATATACAAAAAATATATATATATTGCTTCTCTCAAGGCACTAATAAATTATATCTATTTAAATACAGAATGTAGTCTTCAGCAGTGGTCCTCAAACTAGGGCCCGCAGGCCACATATTGTATTTGTTCCCATTTTGTTTCTTCACTTCAAAGTAAGATATATACAGTGTGCATAGGAATTTGTTCATAATTTTTGTTTTTACTATAATCCTACCCTCCAACTGAGGGACAGTGAACTGGCCCTCTGTTTAAAAAGTGTGAGGACCACTGTGTGGAATGCTACTGTACACCCAAGGAGTACAAACTAAACAGGATCCAAATGAAAGCAGCCAAACTTAACTTTCACTTATCTGGTATATAAAGAATATATATTCTATATACATACTGTATATATATCTAGTTTATAAAGAATATATATTCTATATACGTATATATAAGTATATAGGGATTGCAAGGTATTGAGGCGGGGTATTAGAATACCCCTGACTCTAGAAAATAGGAAAGGGAAGGAAAGAAATCAAATGGGAGAGTAAGAAGAGAAATAGAGGGGAGGTCACAGAGGCAGGGAGGGATCAGGGACTTCGGGCCCATCAGTGAGGTAGAGCTGTGGTATATGTATGTATCTAAACCACAGAGCCAACAACCCTGAACATACGAGACCTAAAGGACAACAACCAAACTTAAAAATGTGCCAGTCAAGAAGTTAGGTTGTGGGGCCGGCGAGGTGGCGCTAGAGGTAAGGTGTCTGCCTTGCAAGCACCAGCCAAGGAAAGATCGTGACTGCGGTTCGATCCCCCAGATTCCCATATGGTCCCCACAAGCCAGGGGCAATTTCTGAGCACTTAGCCAGGAGTAACCCCTGAGCATCAAATGGGTGTGGCCCGAAAAAAAAAAGAAGTTAGGTTGTGAAGATGTAAGGGAACCTGGAGACAGAGGTGGAGGGAAATTGATGCTGGTGGTGGGATTGGTGCTGGAACATTGGATGCCTGAAACACAAGTAAGAATAACTTTGTTAATCATGGTGACTGAATTTCAATAAATTGTGCTTAATTGTGTATCTTCTGAACCAGGAGAGAAAATACAATGGGTAGGATGCTTGCCTTGTACCTAGTGAACCTAGGTTAGATCCCCAGCACCTCATATGGTCCCCTAAGCCCCCAAAAGTGGCTCCTGAGCACAGAGCCAGGAGTAAGCCAGGAGTACTGCCAGATATTCCCTCCACCCACCAAAAATTTATATCATGTGTGTTCTTTACACAGAAAAAAAAAAACACACAAAAGATCAGAGTCTAGAGAAATAGTGCAGTGAGTAAAGAATTTAATTTACACAGCCAATTCAGGTTTGATCCTTGGTGCCCTGCCTTGAGTGCTCTGTGTCCAGAGATAGGAGTAAGACCTAAGCATAGCTATGTGTGGCCCCACAAGCAATCATACATGCATATATACACACACAGATCTCTTCAAAAATAAAAAATTAGCTGTACAATACCCAGAAATATTTTGTGTTAAAGTTTTATCTACACACAATGTATCTGCAATTGTATTTCCACAAAACCAAAAACTAGGGCCATGTTATAATATCTTGTAATATACAGACATTTTATGTCACAATGTATGAGGGGCTTTTACACAGTTAGAGCATTCTTCTATTAAGGATTACTATATATATATGTATATATATATGGATGTTTTTATGTAAATAAATAACTTTACCCTATTAGTAAATTCCCTATTTTTGGATATTCAGTTTCTCCCAATATTTCACCATCATCAGTAATGATGAATATATTTATTCAGTGAATAGGGCATTTGCTTTGCACACGGTTGACCCAGGTTTGATCCCAGCATCCCATATGATTCCTGGAGCCTGCCAGGAGTAATTTCTGAGCACAGAACCAGGAGTAATCCCTGAGTGCCACTGGGTGTGACCCACAAAATAAAAGAAAAAATACATATTATTTCAGTGACTTATCATAGCTTGCTGACTTAATATGTATTTCTAACTCCTATTTAACTTTCAAGGGTGAGGAAGGGCACCATTATTTGCTGTATCAGTCCTTCCAGAAGAGGTGGCAGAATCTGCCACTGCCTTCTGGGAAATCACTCTAATACAGGAGGCCAGATAGTTCACACAGGGACACTCCGCCAGTCCCGGGCCAGTGGGCTTCCAATTGGTGCTCAGAATGTCTGGGGGCCCAACCTAAAACTGTAGATCAACCAGGAAGTCAGTTTAGTGCAAAAAGTTGAGGACGCAATCAACACTGCTCCAGGTTCTGCAATGCCAAGGATAATCAAGCCATCTTGGCAGTGCTGGGGATGCTCCCAGAGATGGCAGAGTACAAGCCAGCAAAACACGCTAACAACTGTTATTATATCCTGTCGCCATTTCTGGTACTTTCAACTTCACAGTGATTTCCACTTTGCCAAGAGTGCAGCCAGCTACTAATCATACCTCTCTACTAATGAAAGACTGATGGTGTTCAGCCTAGAAATTATTGTATAGTGGTAAGGCATTTGCCTTGCATGAGACCAACCTAGGTTTGATCCCACGTACCACACGTGGTGTCCACTCACCACCTTATATTAGTTCCTAGCCCCAACCAGGAATGATTCTTAAACAAATATTCAGGAAGTAGCACTGTGCACCTCCAGATCTGACCCCAAAACAAACACAACTATGTTGTGATAAAAAGTGAGAGGAAAATATGTAAGAAAAAAGTGAGTCTGTTGAAAATTGATTTGCCAAAGGCAATACAATTTTTAGCAGCTGAGGTCTAAAATCCGTCTTACCTGAAGCCAGGACTTTTTCCTATTAGTGCAACATTCACACTGCCCAAACTGAAATAATCCTGAGATTATGTCCCCTACTCACATAGTGTAAATTTGTGAACCTTGCAATGTTGGAATAATTTTTTATTATGAGTTGTATCTCCAAGTACAATTTGTGTAGAATCAGGAGATCCCAAAATATAATTCAGCGACCTTGAATGAGTGACTGTCACTTCCTCAACAAAATTCCACACCATTTTCATATCCAAATGCTCATTTAGAGGGACAATAGTTAAAGATTCTAATTCCAACATCTGATTCTTATTTATCCCTGAAGTCAAATTAAGTTGGTACAGTCTGTTTTTACTTCCAGTTACTCTCTAACACAGATTTATCACTGATTAATTTGTTATCAAGGAAAAATAACCCCATTATAAGTATTTGCAATAATGGCATTTAAGTATTTTATATTGCTTTAAGACTGAACAGTTAGAATAGAGTGCATCCAATGTTCATTACCTCTTAATGCTTGCATTCTTTTTCATGTTTTGATTTGCCAAAAATAAGGAAAAAAAAGAAGTTACCCAATGCTTAGTCACTTTTTAGCTTTAATGAGATAAAATAAATTCTGATGGGGGAAAGAAAGAGTACAGCTTAATAATGTTTTAAGTGGTTTGTAGAAACATTTCTTTTACCATGGGCACAATTTTAAACCAAAGCCAACTTTTGCAGTGTTATTGAAGGCTAATGAATGCCTTAATAATATGGAGAGGAAAAACATGATGAGTTGATTAGATACAGAAATATCCTAGACCTCTGAAACACAGTTAGAAAAACAACTCAAATGTAGTCAGAGACAGAATTTATAACAAAGAATTATCCTAAAATCCCAATGATATATCTCTATTCTGTACGTATAAAGAGATTGCTATTTTTGCAATGGGGGGGGGTGGTGGACATGGGTGATCTCAGACACTGTTAATAGAAATTAGGTAATTAAAAATTAAGAAATTAATTGAGAAATTAAGTAATTAAGTAATAAAATATCACCAAAAATGATTCCTTATTAATAATAGAACCAGAGAGATAGCATGGAGGTAAGGCATTTTTGCCTTGGATGCAGAAGGTCAGTGGTTTGAATTCCGGCATCCCAATGGCTCCTTGAGCCTGCCAGGAGCGACTTCTGAGCAAAGAGCCAGGAGTAACCCCAGAGTGCTGCCAGGTGTGACCCAAAAACCAAAATAATAATAATAATAATAATAATAATAATAATAATAATATAATCATATTTTCTCCTTTCAGTGATTAGAATATATTAACTATCATATTATAACAAAGGGAAATTGAAAAATGTTTAAGGATGAAGTAGGAGGGCCAGGGATATAACTTAATAAATAAAAGCACTTGCCTTATGCATATGAGGCTCCAGATTCAATCTCTCCAACACCCCCCCCCCACACACACACACACTCTAAAAAATGAAAAAGTCTTAAAGAATGATGTAAATGTAAAGCAATAGATACACAAAAGAAGGAGAAAGGTAGGGGTTAGGATTAGGGTTAGTCTAAGAAAGGGAAGAGAGTTTGATAGGCAACCATTACATATTAGTTCCAAAAGAAGGAATCTTAGTCTTGAAATGTATTAAGCTATTGCTCTTTCTTCATTCCTCAATTGAAGGAAATGAAAAAAAGCTGAATCCTCTAAAGTTTGAACTTTGCTTGAGTGAGCAGTAAGACTTAGCAGCCCCTGCCTCCAGCCCAGTACAATTGAGGGCCTAAAAGAAGCTTCTTTTCTTCTCAGTCTCCATCATCACTGGGGCTTCCAGGAAACTTTGATATTATTAATGGACATGTTGGAAAAAGCAAAACAACACGTTCAGCAAACACTGGATTTAGCAAGCACCTATTTTGTTATGACAACCTCAACCACCTAAAATATAGAGAGGTTGCTGTTTTTGCAGTGGGGTAGGCTATGTATGGTCTTGGTGAGTTAATATCCACTGACCCACCTGTCCTGTCTTTTATTTCAATCAGAGGAAGAAAATTGTTAATGGGAACTAACAAATAGAGTTAGCTTCTGGATTTGGGCCAGATGGTACCGATTCAAATTATCCTATTGTTGCCAAAGCATATAACAGGGTAAGACAATTGCTTTGTTGGTTTGCCACAAAAGTGAACATGAAGAGCTTTGCTATTAATGTCCACAGAGTGTGGGGCAACAGATAGAGGAAGGCTTCTCTGTTGGCCAGGTACTCTGAAGGAAATAATTCTATTTTCAAAATGGATGTGCCCAGGTTCATTTAGTATTATGACCTAAGTTCATCATTGCCCTTCTAATCATATAGTCCTTTGTCACTATAGCAGTCTTTTTTAGTACATCAAAAGAAGACAGCAGACCCACTGTAGACTCAAACCCAAGGTCCAGCTAGCCCTGTATCTATGTGCCAGAAGTAGGAGGATGCTTTCTAGGAGAAAATAGCATAGAGTTTAGGTTTTGAACCAGGGCATATTGGACTCATTAACTAACTGGCTTCAAGAAACATATCAGCATACTGTTGTTTCCTTTCTTCCTTTATCAATGGCCATAGGAATAACATTTCCCTAGAAGAATGTTTTGATGCATATTTAAATATGATATATACAGGCACAGAGATCAATAAGGAAAAAATTACACTCAAGAAGGAGGGCCAAGTTTGGGCGGCTCATTCTGCAGTGACCTAGCTGGTGGTGTCATGGCCAGACAAGCATGACAACTCATGACCACCAGTTGCCCAGCCTGCTTCCGCAGAGCTTTTGCTCCACATTCTGTATTCCGGATAGGTGTGAAAGTCTCAGCAGAGTCCTCAGACCCCAGACCATCAGGCTTTGTGCTCTGGCCTTGTTGCCTGGGAACACAGGGAGAGCCTTGGATTGGACCACAGCTCCCAGGCCAGCCAATTCTCACGGAACTGCCCAGCCGGGCTCCAGGATTTCCACTGGTCCCAGTGGGCCAGGCCGTTGTGGACATTTGGGCAGAACGTGGCAGGTTTTCTGGACAGGCTAGCCCGGTGAAAGGACCCGTTAAAGACTTCGTTTCCTCGGGACAGTTGCTTGGGGCCTTGGAACCTGCATTTTGTGACTACTGTCAAGCACTGAGGTTGGTGTTACTAACATGTTTCCCGCCCTCCTGAGTCCATGATCACTGGGTCCATTGCATTTGGATGAAGCCCCCTTTGCCTACGATAGTGCTAGTCGTTGTTGAAAGTACCATTTCCTGCTCGGGTGTATCTCTTCTTCCTGGGACCCTGCTCAGATCCTGGTGGAATTCTGCAGCGGTGGGACATCGGTTGGGCTCTTTCCAACGGTTCCAACGGCCTAGCCTTGAAGTCCTTCTACCTGCCCGTTAGAGCGTTCCCATTTGCAGAGGCAGCTTCTGTGGCAGACACGGCTCCCCTCTTAGTGGACTTGCCAGGAGGGACTTGATCCAGGACCAAGGTGTCTTGACTGAGTAGTAGATGGGGCAGGGGTGCTCCCATGGAGAGAAGACTGAGGGTGGGTCCCTGAGTCTTTTGAGGGAGACGCCCTGCTATGCCAGACCTAATCTTAGATGGGCATTGAGTTGAAAGAATGGTCAAGTCCTCTGGGCAAAGAATTTCCACTTCCTGAAGTGGCAGGCTTTAATGAGTTTAAACTGAAGAGTTCTCTTGGTCTGGGCTGGGAAGCTAAAAGGTTCCCTGTTTTTGTGGGGCCAAAGACTGGCCCCTTGCCCAGTTTACTGAGTTAGGCTGATTAAGTCTTGTTTTCGAACAGATAGGTCTTTAAGCAGGTACAAAAAGAGGTTGTGACCTGCATTGTTTTCATAAATGCCCCATATTGCCACACTTAAAGCCTATGACCTGACCTCTTGAAATAGTCTTTGGACCCCTCCCTGGTTGTTGATGAGATGGTTAGATACTGAATGAGAGTTACTTGCCCAGTAAAATCTCTTCCAACACCTTGGACAAGGACCACATGGTTTCCTTGGGTGAAAGCCATCTGATTTCCTGAGTTTGCCTCTGAATAGCATATGTTGTTAGAGGTGCTGTGGTGGGAGAAAAGGGGACATTTCTAAGTCCAAGCATTTCTATGGGGAAGAAGAAATCCCATGACATGTTCTCTCTCTCTCTAATTAGGCATAACACAGCCTGACAACGTTCAGTGGCATTGTCAAAAGCTAAGGATTTTGTCAAGAGATATTGAATTTCCATATTTCTAATCTGCCTTTTAATTGCCTCTGTCAATTTTCCTACAAATTCTGCATATGGCCCCATAGCTCCCTGAATAATCTATGTATAGCTTCCCATGAACTAGGTAAATACCTAGTAATTTTTTCCCCGAGGTTTCAATGCAAGTTCCCTGACAAGTTTTAAAAACCGCCCAGGGTATTCTTGCCTACCTAGTTTTTTCTGTATTCTGTCCTTCACCTATCAGCATTTCATAAGATAAAATAATACCTGCAACCTTCCAGAGTGATCTAGATTATGACTTTTAATCTTAGAATTTTCTTCAAGCCACATTTTCCATTGTAAATATTGAGAAGCACTTAAAAAGGTTTTTGTTACAATGATAAAATCCTGTTGGGTCTAACACTCACCATCACTCCAGGTACCAAGGTATTAAACACAAAATGGAAAAGAGGACCATACTCCGAGCATGCTTTCTTAAATGTACTGAGGGGTGACTCCTGGCTATGCACTCAGAAATTGCTCCAGCTTGGGGGACTATATGGGATGCCTGGGATCCTTTCAGAACTATTAGAAAGCACTTCAGAAACTTTCAAAGTAAGAGTAGAATAATCAGCCTGTGCCTAATCAAATTTTAATGCAAGGGGCCAGAGCAGTGACATAAGCAGTAAGGCATCTGCCTTGCATGCCCTAGCCTAGGCTGGACCACGGTTCAATCCCCCACCATCCCATATGGTCTCTCAAGACAGGAGCGATTTCTGAGTGCATAGCCAAGAGTAATCCCTGAGCTTCACCAGTTATGCCCCAAAAAAAAAATTTTAATGAGAGGTTAGAGTATTCAGCCTAACTTTTTTGATTCTCAAGATACATACAAAATGAAAGAAAGAAAAAAATAAACAAGGAAAGCCACCACTAATGTCATTTAAATGAGGAAAAGCCAGGGTCCTTCAACTAAAGCCCAAGCAAATGATATCACATTGAACCAAAGAGTTCTAAACCTAATAGCCTAGAACGGTGAATTCACCTGAGAAGCAATAAAATGAACATTTCACCAGTTGGTGGCAGAGTCCCTTTCATATTCCCTTTTACAGTTTCAGGTCCAAGTCTTGGCGGCATCTCTAACTGGAGGGCTTTGCTCCAAAATGAGGATCTGGGAGATCCAGATCTGGAAGCAAATGTCGATGCAGGAAATAATCCACAGAGGAAAAAAACTACAAGGACAGGTTTAGGAAATTCAGCACTCAAGCAAAGAATCTCACCACACAAGCTTTCTGCTCCTGAGGAATGCAGCTTAGTGGAAGAAGAGCCAAGAATGAGCACCTGCCTTCCTCTGACTCTTGCTTTTATTGACAAAAACCAAGCCACACCTAGGGTGGAAGAGGAATACCAAGTAGGAAATAATCCAGTAAGCCCATCACCAGATTACACTCTAGGGTGAAGTATGAATATTGATTAGGGTGGGACCAATAACCCAATAGTGTACCAGCCCTGACCAGGTCCTGTGTCTTGGCCATCCTATGTTTACAATGTAGGGATGGTGTACCTCTGCACAAAATGTGTTCTGCCCTCCAATGTCCTGTGACCTGGGTGGGGGCCCTGCTAATGGCCAAGCTCTTTCTCCTGTCTCTTCTTTGGGGTGCTTGCAGAGGGTCCCACTTGTTTTGCTCAGTCTTCCCAGGCGACACTGGTGGGATGCATTCAACCTGGACTAGATCACTGCTGGGTCCATTGCCACGACAAGCGCCTCCCTTGGCATGCCTAGGGCTGGTCATTTTGGGATCTGAATAGTCTCCCTGTCTTGGCCATCAGTGCACTCAAGTGTGTGTGCACAGGGATGCTCCGTTTAACTGGGAATCTTCCTGCTGCTGTCATTCATGGACTCAACATGTGCAAGAAAGGGGCAGAAGGATGCCCAGGGCAGTGATGGGCTTTTGATCTAGGTGGCTCCAGAAAAAAACAGACTCTAGCTCCATGTGGTCCTGACATGGCTGCCAGTAACCTCAGTTTCTGCTGGAGCCGGTTCAGTCTCAGGGCCTCGAAGCCGGTGTGGCTCGACCTGGTGTGGGTGCTGGGGTCCCAGTTAGTGTCTCAACAGGACCTGTGGCAGTGCCTGCTCGAACTCCTCCTATCCTCACCACAGCTCTGCAGCTAGGTAACCCTTTGATCCCCCAACAAGGTCAGTGGAGATGACTTCCTGGCCTAGTGGGTGGGAACTTTCCAGGAATCATCCCAAGATGTGCTCGCAGCTGCACGTCCTCTCATTCTTCTTTTACCAGGTGTGCAGAGCTCAGGCCTCCCCTCTGGGCCAGTCAAGGCCAGACACCCCACCTGGACTAGGACTAGCTGGGGCAGGATAATCTCCTTCCAGCTGGAGCCAGACACCCCTCCCTCCCCTGACTGGGGCCTCTCCCTGGACTTTCTCCCTCTCTGACTTCCCTACCCCCCCCCCAGACTTACCTCCTCTGACTTGGGATCCAGCTAGGGCTGAGGCTAGGCCAAGCCAATTTGTCAGGGCCCTGGATGGTTTGGGGACAAACCCACTGAATAATGAAGATTCCTTTTTCCTTGCCTATTTTGTCCTTGTAAATAGGTATATCCACTGACCAGATTGAAGGGAGCATTTTTGTAAAAAAAAAAAAAAAAAAAAAAAAAAGTCACATCAAGTCACATAAGTCTGCCTTTATTAATGTAGATGAAATGAGGGGCAGAGCATTAATATGTAGATAAAGAATTGGCAGAGCCTGTCCCCAGCCTCTTCTGAGCCCTCAGACATCAAGGGGTCAGCTGTCTGAACCTGGAAAACTATATCACAGCCAGTTAGTGCTGTGCACCAGATTCACTCATTGTAGTGCAAGGCAGGGTTCTTGGGCACACTCCCTCACACACTCCCCTCACCAGGGTTGGGGTTAGTTCTGGGGGGCTTCTTGGAAGGGATGCCAGGACCTCTGTGTTGTGCTAGATTGGCCTTCTCTAGGTAGAGGGGATCTTTGCCTCGCTTCCTCTGGACCACTTCTAAGGACACTTCTTCCTGCCAAAAACTTCCCTTCCCTCTCTCTCCACCCCATCCTGCCACTCACTGCTTGGGCAGCTGCCATCTACCTGACCCTTCCAGGTGGACTTCTTGGCACAAGTGGATGAGCGTGTGGATGTTTGGATGTGAAGTATGACTATTCATTGTGGGTAGGTACATATACATGTGTATATGCATAGGTGTGTTGAGCATATATGTGGAGGGATATATGTGTTACGTATATATGTGCCTCAAGTGTGGTGTGTGCATGTTAAGTGTGTGTATAGGTGTGTGGAGTGTTCATGTGAATGTGTATGCGGGAAGGGGAGCTCTGAACACCCAGACACAGCCACGGTGATGTGTCAGCACCTTCACACCCTTCCCCTGCCAAGACTACTGATGATGTTGGCCTTGCTTAGCTCAATGTTCATGGACTCTGAGACTAGCCACGCTCCCAGACCTGCTGATGATGATGTTCTATCGCCAAGGTGGTTGCTGTTCCTGGTATCCTCACTTAACGCTGCCTTCAATGATGTCATCCCTGTGCGTTGGATCCACTGAGACATCCAAGACTTTCAAGAACACTCACTGATCCTTTTGGGCCACCCAAGTCGCTGGGTCCACCAGGGCCACCTGTGCCCCTCTCAGGTGTTCCAAGGAGAAAGACAAGTACTCTTGGGGGTGCATAGCAATTCAGAAGGTTGGGAGAAGCAAACCACTGCATGAACTGTGGCTATCTGGGCTGGCTTCAGTGAGTATGGAGAGGGATGGGGGTGTCGACCTTTTGCCAGGGCAGAGGTGCCCAGGAAAGGGGAGGGCATGGCCTCAGAACAGAGTTCACCAGCAAGAAGGTGTGACATGGTCACCCATGAGCCCCGTGGGCTGTGGGACTCTAAATGGGCTTTGTGTTCAGGAGGAAGGCTGTGGGACCCGAGTCCCGGAAAATGCCCAGGTGACAGCTGGGCCAGAGTGACCATCGTCCCGGGGGCCAGTGCTGGGCACTGCTGTCCATGAAGAGCCTCTCCCTGACCCCTCCAGGGGATCTGGTGGGAGGATAGAGAAGGCCAGGGCGCTCTGCTCTTCCCTCTGGAGGAGAGAACTAGAGAGCGAGTCCTACCTGGCTCTAACTTCCTGAG
This sequence comes from Suncus etruscus, assembly GCF_024139225.1. Lineage (NCBI taxonomy): Eukaryota > Metazoa > Chordata > Mammalia > Eulipotyphla > Soricidae > Suncus > Suncus etruscus. The sequence continues at coordinate 104,391,810 of NC_064854.1, read as the reverse complement.
TGGGAAGCTTTGGCTGGAAGCCAGAAGGAGGAGCTGCACCACCACTCTTGTGGTAGCCAGCTTCATGCTGAATTCTATCGTAATGAAAGTCTCCTCTTCTCACCCTCTGACTAAGATGACTGGAAAATCTCTGCTCTCTGAAGTCATCTGTGACGTCATGAATGCCAAAGAGGGGCGGGGCATGCTAGTGAGGCCTGTCAGGTCACTTAAGCTCTTCCAGGAGGGCTGCCTTGATTCCCTGGCCCTTCCTCATTTCCTCTAGAACAGCCCCCCATGGACCCCATTCAGGAGTTCCCCTCTTTAAGGCTATGAACTAAGTTGTTGCTTGTACATGAAGCTCTGTATCACTCCCTTAAATCAGAACAATAACTTCATTGGATAGAATATTCTCAACCGAGAATTGAGTTCCATGGTGTTTTTTCTATATCCCTCCATTAACACTGGCTCAAAGGACCATTTTATTGATCTGTAAATTTTCTGGGACTCCTTTTGTATGTGAGTTTTTTCTGAGTTTCAATATTCAGCCTTGGGTTTTGGAATTTGGAGTACAATGTGTCTTGGAGTTTTTCTATTGGGTCACTTTTTGCTGCGACCCTTGAGAATTCTTGGATATGGGTGCCTGTACTCAATTCTGCAAAATTTTACCACTGTGTTTTAAAATATAGTCTAAATTCCTAAAAAATAAAATAAGACACCTGCCCAGTGGGGCCCGACCGTGAGAAATTGTGAGTGCTGCCTGAGTGTATCTGTCTCCTGTCTTGTCACTTGAACCTCTTGGGAGTGGACTGAAAAGAGGCTCCAGCAGAGCACGGCCACTTCGCTATGTGGCCATGCGCTCTTTCTAAGGAAAGAACACCATTGAAACAAAAAAAAATCACAATAAGAACTGTACTGGAGGCTGAACTCTGCTGGAACTCAGATGCCAGAACCCCTATCTGCCTGTCTTCTGTGCTGTGCTCCATTATTGGCCTGATTTCATCCTGTGTGTGGCTCATCTGTGGATGGCTCACCTTCCCTGGAGCCTTCCCTGGAGGTGAGTTTACAAGCCAAGAAAGGGGAAGCCGCTGAAATCTGGAACTCAGATGCCAGCACCCCTATCAGCCTGTCTTCTGTGCTGTGCTCCATTATTGGCCTGATTTCATCCTGTGCGTGGCTCATCTGCGGACGGCTCGCCTTCCCTGGAGCCTTCCCTGGAGCTGAGCTTACACAACCAGAAAGGGGAAACCACTGAACTCTGCTGAAACTCAGATGCCAGCACCCCATTCTGCCTGTCTTCTATGCTCTGCTCCATTTTTGGCCTGATTTCATTCTATGTGTGGCTCATCTGAGGATGGCTCGCCTTCCCCTGGAGCCTTACCTGGAGGTGAGTTTACAAACCCAGAAAGGGTGAACCAGAGGAGCACAGCCGCTTCGCTTTGCCTCCCACCTGTGCACATCATTTAGCCAATGAATACAACCACAACACGTAGAAAAACCCACAATACAAGTGTGACAATGGGGAAACAATGCAGGCCAGCGACAGACATAGAGAATGACGATGGCAACTCTGATGATTTGAACATCACCAACCAACTAGTCAGTCTCTCAGATAAGGAGTTTAGAGTCACAATATGGAAGATGTTCAAAGAACTCAAAGTATAGAAGAGAACACTAATAAGAATCAAGAAAATATGAAGATAAAAATCAGAAAACTCCAAACTGAAATTTTAGGTCAAATAACAGGTCTGAAAAACTCAGTAGATGAATGAAGAAAAACATGGTTGAGCTTTTCCATGGGTTAACAGCAACTGAGGATAGAATTAGTACACTGGAAGATGAGATGAATAACAATTCCATACAGCAGAAGAAATTGGAAAAAAGCCTTAAAGCAAATGATCAAACAATGTAAAAATTAGTCAAAGAATGTGAACAGATGAAAATAAAAGTCTATGATAAGCTCAAAAGAGACAACTTAAGAATCATTAGAGTCCCAGAGACCCAAGAAAAAAATCTCCAGGAAGAATCAACGGTCAAGAACATCATTAAAGAGAAACTACCAGAGCTGATGAATACATGTGATCAAATCCTGCATGTCCGAAGAGTATCAACTAACAGAGATCCCAGAAAAAACACCCCAAGACACATCCTAGTCACAATGACTAATCCCAAAGATAGAGACAGAATTCTGAAAGCAACAAGATTGAAAAGAGAAATTACATTCAAGGGAACATCCTTGAGATTTACTGCAGACCTGTCACCAGAAACACTCAAGGCTAGAAGGCAGTGGTGGGACATAGTGACAAAACTCAAAGAAATAAATGCTTCGCATAGAATGCTGCACCCAGCAAAACTCACTTTCAGGTCTGAAGGAACAATACATGGTTTTACAGGAACTTTACAGACTCAAAACCATTCTTAAAAGAAAAACTGAAAGGCCTACTTTAAGAAAAGACAGACCAACAGACACACCAAACTCCAATATAAAGATGGCACTGACTCCCAGGACAATTCTTTCAATGTCAATGAACTAAATGCACCAGTTAAGAGACACAGAGTGGCTAAATGAATCAAAAACTCAATCCAACCTTCTGCTGCTTACAAGAAACACACCTGAGTAGTCCGAACAAACATAGACTCAAAATAAAAGGCTGGAGGAAAATCATCCAAGCAAGCAACACCCATAAAAAAGCTGGAGTGGCTATACTACTATCAGATGATGCAAACTTTATACTTAGGAAAGTTGTAAGGGACAAAGATGGATATTTTGTATTAATCAAGGGATACGTACAGCAGGAAGAAATCACTCTCCTAAACATATATGCACTGAATGAGGGGCTAGCAAAATATTTAATAAAATTGTTGACAAATCTGAATAATAATATCAATAACACAATAATTGTGGAAGACCTCAACACGGCATTGTCAACACTTGACAGATCAACCAGACTAAAACTGAACAAGAATATACTTATACTAGACCTGAAAAGAGAAATGGAAGAAAGAGGCCTAGTAGATATATACAGAACACTCTACCCCCAGAAGCCCGAATACACATTCTTCTCCAATGTACATGGGACATTCTCCAGAATAGACTACATACTAGCACATAAAACATACCTCCATAATATCAAGAGGATAGAAATTTTGCAGGCTACCTTCGCTGACCACAAGGCCCAGAAATTATATGTGAACCACAAAGGGACACAGAAGAAAAACTTTAATACCTGAAAGTTAAACAGCCTAATACTGACTAACCAGTGGGTCCGAGATGAAATCAAAGAGGAAATCAAAACCTTCCTAGAAAAAATGACAATGGAGACACAAACTATCAGAACCTATGAGGCACAGCAAAAGTGGTACTGAGAGAAAAATTTATAGCTTTGCAAGCACACATCAGGAAAGAAGAAGGGGCATACCTGAATAGCTTAATGATGCAGCTCATAGAATTAGAAAGTACTCAACAAAAGGACCCAAAAATAGGAAGACAGAAGGAAATAACAAAGCTGAGAGCAGAAATCAATTAAGTGGAAACCCGAAAAACAATCCAAAAATCAACCAAAGCAGAAGTTGGTTCTTTGAAAAAATAAACAAGATTGATAGACCACTAGCAAAACTAACAAAGAGAGAGAAACTTGATAACTCGTTTTAGGAATGAAAAAGGAGAGATCACCACTGATATAGTAGAGATTCAAAGGGTAATCAGAAACTACTTTGAGAAACTCTATGCCACTAAAAATGAAAACCTGGAAGAAATGGATAAATTTTTGGACTCTTATAATCTTTCACGGTTGAATGAAGAGAATGTAGCATATCTAAACACACGCATCACTATTGAGGAAATTAAGACAGTAATCAAATGCCTGCCCAAAAACAAAAGTCCAGGCCCAGATGGATTTACTAATGAATTCTTTCAAACCTTTCAAGAGAAACTTCTACCAATCCTGGCAAGACTCTTTCATGAAATCAAAAAAACAGGAACACTTCCAAATAGCTTTTATGAAGCCAACATCACCTTGATACCTAAACCAGACAGAGATGCTACCAAAAAAGAAAATTACAGACCAATATCGCTGATGAATACAGATGCAAAGATCCTCAACAAAATCCTGGCAAATAGGATTCAATGCCTCATTAAGAAGATTATTTACTATGTAGGTTTCATCCCAGGAATGCAAGGATGGCTTAACATCCATAAATCTATCAACATAATATACAACATCAACAACAAGAAAAATAAAAATCACATGATCATATCAATAGATGCAGAGAAAGCATTTGATAAGGTCCAAAACTCATTCTTGATAATAAAAAAAACTCTCAGCAAGATGGGAATGGAAGGAACCTTTCTCAATATAGTTAAGGCCATCTACCACAAGTCAGAGGCAAATATTGTCCTCAATGAAGAAAAACTGAAAGCCTTTCCTCTAAATTTTGGCACAAGACATGGCTGTCCTCTCTCACCACTCCTATTCAACATAGCACTGGAGTTACTTGCTATAGCGATTAGGCAAGAAAAAGATATCAAGGGAATCCAGATAAGAAAGAAAGAAGTCAAGCTCTCGCTGTTTGCAGATGACATGATATTCTACCTAGAAAACCCTAAAGTCTCTATGAAAAAGCTTCTAGAAACAATAGACTCATACAGTAAGGTGGCAGGCTACAAAATTAACACACAAAAATCAATGGCCTTTCTATACACCAATTGTAATACGGAAGAAATGGACATTAAGAAAACAACCCCATTCACAATAGTGCCACACAAACTCAAATATCTTGGAATCAACTTAACTAAAAATGTGAAGGACCTATACAAAGAAAATTATAAAACTCTGCTCGAAGAAATAAGAGAGGACACGCAGAAATGGGAGCACATACCCTGCTCATGGATTGGCAGAATTAACATAATTAAAATGGCAATACTTCCCAAAGCATTGTACAGATTTAATGTGATCCCTCTAAAGATACCCATGACATTCTTCAAAGAAGTGGATCAGGCACTTTTGAAATTCATATTGAACAATTAACACCCTAGAATAGCTAAAGAAATTATTGGGAAAAAGAATATGGGAGGAATTACTTTCCCCAAGTTTCAACTATACTACAAAGCAATAGTTATCAAAACAGCATGGTATTGGAATAAAGACAGGTCCTCAGATTAGTGGAATAGGCTTGAATACTCAGAGAATGTTCCCCAGACATACAATCACCTAATTTTTGATAAAGGAGCAAGAAATCCTAAATGGAGCAGGGAAAGCCTCTTCAACAAGTGGTGTTGGCACAACTGGCTAGCCACTTGCAAAAAATTGAACTTAGACCCCCAGCTAACATCATGTACTAAGGTTAAATCCAAATGAATGAAAGACCTCAATATCAGACCCAAAACCATAAGATACATAGAACAACACGTAGGTAAAACACTCCAGGACATTGAGACTAAAGGCATCTTCAAAGAGGAAACTGCACTCTCCAAGCAAGTGAAAGCAGAGATTAACAGATGGGAATATATTAAACTGAGAAGCTAATGCACCTCAAAGGAAATAGTACCTAGGATACAAGAGCCCCCCACTGAGTGGGAGAAACTATTTACCCAATACCCATCAGACAAGGGGCTAATCTTCAAAATATACAAGGTACTGACAGAAATTTACAAGAAAAAAAATCATCTAATCCCATCAAAAAAAAAATGGGGAGAAGAAATGGACAGGCATTTCGACAAAGAAGAAGTACAAATGGCCAAAAGACACATGAAAAAATGCTCCACATCACTAATCATCAGGGAGATGCAAATCAAAACAACTATGAAGTACCACCTCACACCCCAGAGATTGGCACACATCACAAAGAATGAGAACAATCAGTGTTGGCGGGGATGTGGAAAGAAAGGAACTCTTATCCACTGCTGATGGGAATGCCATCTAGTTCAACCTTTATGAAAAGCATTATGGAGATTCCTCCAAAAACTGGAAATCAAGCTCCCATATGATCCAGCTATACCACTCCTAGGAATATACCCTAGGAACACAAAAATACAATACAAAAATTCCTTCCTTACACCTATATTCATTGCATCACTATTTACCATAGCAAGACTCTGGAAACAACCAAGATACCCTTCAACAGATGAATAGCTAAAGAAACTGTGGTACATTTACACAATGGAATATTATGCAGCTGTCTCAGACAGATGAAGTCATGAAATTTTCCTATACATTGATGTACATGGAATCTATTATGCTGAGTGAAATAAGTCAGAGAGAAAGATAAAGACGCAGAATGGTCTCACTCATCTATGGGTTTTAAGAAAAATGAAAGACATTCTTGTAATAACAACTTTCAGACACAAAAGAAAAAGAGCTGGAAGTAACAGCTCACCTCATGAAGCTCATTACAAACAGGGATGAGTTTAGTTAGAGAAATAACTACGTTTTGAACTATTCTAATAATGAGAATGTACGAGGGAAATACAATGCCTGTCTAGAGTACAGGTGGGGATTGGGTGGGGAGGAGGGAGATTTGGGACATTGGTGATGGGAATGTTGCACTGGTGATGGGTGGTGTTTTTTACATGACTGAAACCCAAACACAATCATGCATGTAATGAAGATGTTTAAATAAAAAATAATAAACATAAAATAAAATAAAAAAGAAATCACAGTCCAAAATTCAAATCCTTTCACGTGTGCAGTTAGTCTATGACAAAGATATCAAGAGCACAAAATGAAGAAAAATCTTTCCAATAAGTAGTGTCATATGCAAAACAAAAGTAGATCACTCATTCCATACATAAAAGTGAACTCAGAAAGGATGGTAGGACAAGATAGTACAGAAGCAGTTGGCTATGTGCAAGGCAAGCACGTTGGATTGCATGTAGACAACCAGAGTTGAATCCCTGGTGACACATATGACCCTCTGTAACTCTCCTGTTTTTGAGTACAGAACCAGGACTAAGCCCTCAATGTTGGATAATTTTTTGCTGGTGCTTTTCATTAATGGACTGAATGTACCTCTAGATTGGTCCCTTACTCTACTGATCTCTACCCAAGTCATTTTCAGACTCCACAGGACTGTGTTGAATCTATACTCTGGATTTTATTCCCCTCAGACTATTTTAAAAGACTTATGGGATATGTATGTATATTTCCTTTGTATATTTTTTGGTGTATTTCTTTGAAATGTATACTTTATTGTATTCCTCCTTATGTAGATGTAGTTTCCCATCCATTTTGGATTAATTCTAGTAGATATGTATCTCTAGGGTTCTGTGTTTCTGATAGAGCCAGGTTATAGAAATTTATTACTTTGTTATTTATACCCCCACATGCATCAATAGTATCCTGTGACATTGTTCATTTCTACATAGGCACAATTAAATAGGGGAAACCTTAGGAATGAAAAGAAATTACTATCTATGAGTGATGAAGACTCCAAAATTTTTATTGTTGCAGGGGAGCCTTTGACCCTGAACATTTGTTATAGTGATTTGACTTAGGCCTCAGTTGCTCAGACATTGATCATTTACCCCTAAAACTTGGGTCCCATTTCTGGAACCGGCACAAGATTTCTACACCAACATCAGGATTAGACCTTCTATCGTGACAGGCTCTTGTGCTGCCTTGGCGCCAACTTGCTCAATAGTGCGTCCCTTTGCCAACCTGATGATAACTTGGAAACAACCTTCTTCAAGGGCAGGTTTTCTTGCCATGCCACCTAAAAGTAAGATGAAACCAGGAGATAATTCATGATGCCCTGAATTCACATAGAATGAAAGTAAAAACCAAAAATTTTGATTACTGAAGTCTGATAACTATGACGAGAACTTTTTTCTGGGATGTTCCTGAGACTTTTAGGGTTCGACAAATTAGTACGCCCAACTTTTGCCATACCTATGCAAAAAAAAAAAAATGACTGCCACCCTTTTTTAATCTTTTAGATAGGGGCTCCAGCATTGGGAAAAGAGTTACTTTTTTTACCTCATATTTTTGCATTTTCTATAAAATTAAGAAGGGGAAATTGTTGGAGTAACTGGTTTTTATTATATTCAGGATAATTCCCCTTTGCTGGTGCTTGTCACTCATGGATTAGAAGTACCTCTAGATTTGACTCTTACCTACCATTCTCTACCCAAGGAGTGGTCTTTTTCTTCTCAATAAAGACCTCAAGTCTCAGGGAGAAGCTGGTTGTAGTTTAAGTTTTCACAATTAGTCTATCTGCCTGCTGGTATCTTTTGCTAGTGAGCAGAAAGCTTGTAGTGGAATTTTCTGGAACCTATTTTATTCTCTTTAATCTTGTGTGAATTATTTCCTGTATCAGCAATTGCTTCAAGACATGTGCTACCCAATTCCTTGGGATTGTGGCATGAGGCATTCACTTCACCTCAGAACTATTGTTTTAAAAAATAATCAAACAAAATGGCTATTAGAACCCAAACTTTGTCTACGAATTCACAGACAAAACAATATACTCATTATCAGTTTTACTCCAATATCAAAACAAAAACAAAGATAAGTTGGTTGTCATCAAGTTAAAAATCTTCTACACAATAAAAATAAGTTACCTTTAAAATATGACATCATACATCATACATAAAGTGGGAAAATATTTGTACATCATACAACGAATAGAGAGCTAAAATCTAAAATTTTATATTTAAATTTTTAAATCTAAATTTAATTTTTAATTTGTTTATATTTAAACTTAGATTTATATTTTAAGTTTTAATTTTAGATTTAAAATCCAAAATGCTAGCTGTTTCCATGTCCCACTATCATTCCTGATCTCCCTGTTGTTTCTTTCCTGATATCTGTTGCATCTGCTGAGAGGGACTCTCTAATCCCTCTTATCAACCCCTCCTCCAAACCTTCCCTTTTCTCAAATTGAAGACATTTCAATTTTTATCAAATATTTGCAGGCAGATTGGACCTAGCATGTTTTTTTTTTCTTAGAAAATACACAAAAGGGGCCAGTGTGGTGGCACAAGCAGTAAGGCATCTGCCTTGCACGTGCTAATCTAGGATAGACCACGGTTCAATCCCCTGGCGTCCCATAAGGTGCCCCAAACCAGGAGCGATTTCTCAGCTCAGAGCCAGGAGTGATCCCTGAGCGTCACTGGGTGTGGCTCAAAAACAAACAAAAAAAATTTGATAAAACCAGGAGATGGTTTTTTGAAAAAGTAAACAGACAAATAATTGGCAAGACACAAAAAAGGGGAAAATGCTCAAATACATCAAATCAGAAATAAAATGGGAGAGATTACAACAGAATCCCAATAAATCCAAGACATCATGACAGCTTATTATGATCATCTGAACTCTGTTGAGCTAGAGAACTTAGAAGAAATGTACAGATTTCTAGAAAAATATAACACCCAGAACTGAATAGGAGGGAAGTAGAAAGCCTAAACAGGTCAATTGGTTTCAAGAGAATTGAAACAATAATTAAGAAACTTCCCAAGAATAAAAGCAGGGCCAGACAGATTTATGGGTAAGTTTTATTACACATTCAGAGAAGACTTACTAGCATTGATCCTTAGACTTTTCCAAAACAGTTTAAGAGAAGGGAATCCTCCCTAATACCTTCTATGAAGCTAGCTTCATGTTCATCATTCCCAAAGCTAACAGAGATACTACAAAGAAAGAAAACTACAGACCAATATCTCTGCTAAATATTGATACAAAAATCCTTAATAACATCTTAGCAAACCGAATCCAACAGCACATTAAAAAGATTATACATCATGACCAAGTGGATTTCATCCCAGGAATGCAAAGATGGTTCAATATACGCAAAACAATCAACATCATATACCACATCAGTAAATGGAAGGATAAAATCCACATCATCAGATAAATTGATGCAGAGAAAGCATTTGATACAATACAACACCCATTATGATGAAAACCCTCAGCAAAATAGGTGTAGAAGGAACCTTCCTCAAGATAGTTATAGCTATCTATAAAAAGCCCCCAGCAAATATTATTCTTTTTTGGGAGGCACACCGGTGATGCCCAGGGGTCACTTCGGCTATGCGCTCAGAAATTGATCCTGGCTTCGGGCAGGCATGGGGGACCAGATGGGATGCTGGGATTCAAACCACCGTCCTGGATCAGCTGCATGCAAGGCAAACACGCCCTACCACTATGCTATCTCTTCTGGCTCCCATCACACCCATTTGTTAAAAACATTTGTTAAATAAAATCTCTACTGAAATTGAAAAAAAATTGATCCTGGCTTGGGGGACCATATGAGACCCGGGGGGATAGAACCAAGGTCCGTCTTAGGCTAGCGCGGGCAAGGCAGATGCCTTACCATTTGTGCCACCACTCCAGCCCCAGCAAATATTATTATTAATGGTGAAAATTGAAAACATTTCCACAAGGTCAGGCACTAGGCAAGGATGTCCACTGTTTTCACTCTTATTCAACGTAGTATTAAAAGTCCTAGCAATAGTAATCATACAAAAAAAGTAAATAAAAAAATCCAAATTTAAAAAGAAGTCAAGTTATCTCTATTTGCAGATGACGTGATATACATCAAAGACCCTAAAGGTTCACCAAAAATAAGCTCCTAGAAACAATAAACCAATACAGCAAAGTGGCCAGCTACAAAGTCAATACACAAAAGACAATTGCGTTCCTTTATACAAACAATGACTCAGAGGAGGAAAAGATTAATCTATCCCATTTAATATGATATAGTGTCCAAAACTTTCAAGTACTCAGGAATCAACCTAACAAGAGAGGTGAGAAACCTATACCACTAAAACTTCAAAACACTTCAGAAAGCAATTGAAGAAAATGGAAATACATTTTATGTTCATAGATTGGAAGAATCAATATAAGCAATAGGACCATTTTACCTACACTACTATATAGATTCAGTACAATATCCAAATTCATTCAATATGTTTCATAAACTTAGAATAATTATAAAATTTTCCCAGAAACATAAAAGACCTAATATAGTCGAATCCATGTTGAAAAACAAGAAACTGAGAGGCATCTCATTACCTAATTTGAAGCCATAGTGACCAAAAAAGCATGGTATTGTAACAAAGACAGTCTTTCAGACCATTGGGTCAGAATAGAATGTCCAGTGAATAATCCTCAAGAATATGGTCATTCTTTGACAAAGGACACAAATGAAATCAAGACAATCTCTTCAACAAATGGTGTTGGAACAATTGGATAACCATATGTAAGAAATTAAAGATCGATCTATATCTCACACTTTACACAAAAGTAAATTCAAAGTGGGTTAAAGATCTTGAGGTTTAATGAGGAGACATAGGCAGAGCATTCCAAGACTTAGACCTCAAAGAAGTCTTTGATGATGATGGCAAAAGCAAGAACTATAGCATCAAACCTAAATAAATGAGACTACATCAAACTAAAAAGTTTCTGTATGGCAAAAGAAACACAAATTAAAATTAGAAGGCAGCTAAATGAATGGAAGAAAATTTTTGCACTCAACATATCAAATAAGTTTTGATATCTAGGATATACAAAGCACTCATAAAGGTTAACTCCACAAAACCCACAAACCCTATAATGGGGAGAAGAGATGAACAGGCACTTCTCTAAGGAAGACCAATAGATGATCAACAGACACATCAAAAACTGTTTATCATCACTTATCCTTAGAGAAATCAAAATCAAGACAACAATGAATATAATCTTACACCAGTCAATATGACACATATTAAAATACTGGGAACAATCTGTTGGCAAGGATAAAGTGAGAAAGGAACTCTTCTCTATTGCTGATGGGACTGATTGATCAAATCAATATGGAAAAAAGTATGGAGGGTTCTCAGTAAACTCAAAATTGAGCTGCCATATGACCTAGGAAATCCCTCTTTTGGATATCTATCCCCAGTACAGAAAAACATTCATTCCAAAGCATGTATACACACGGCTATTCATTGCAGCACACAGTACAATATCTAAGACTTGGAATCAACCTAGAAACACAACAGATGAGTGGATTATGAAGATATGGTACATATATACAATGAATACTTCACAGCTGTAAGGAATGATGCAATCATGCAATTTGCAGGAACATGGAACTGGAATATATTATGTTAAATGAAGTAAGCCAGAAAAAGAAGTATAAATATAGAATGATATCACTTATATGTGGTATTTAGAATAATTGCATGAATCAACACAATGGTTTAAATGGTAGCTGTCTCTAACACTATTATTCCCAGAGTATAGTGAGGAGAACAAAAAAAATGAGTTGAAGAGGAGAAACACAAAAGCTTGTATTCTCTTCTATACTTCAAAGAGACCTTCAGCAACAACACAGCCATTTTTATTGAACAGGTGTCCAATCAACTGCTCTTTATAGAGATCAATAATACTGTTCTAATGCTTTTATCCACAAAAACAAGTGACGAATGCATTTGGAAGCTATGGACTCCCAATACAATGCTCTATAAAAAGTTTAAGTATCTTAATATTAAGAAGTCTATAATAGGGGCCGGGCGGTGGCGCTCGAGGTAAGGTGCCTGCCTTACCTGCGCTAGCCTAGGAGACGGACCGCGGTTCGATCCCCCGGCGTCCCATATGGTCCCCCAAGCCAGGAGCGACTTCTGAGCGCATAGCCAGGAGTAACCCCTGAGCGTCACCGGGTGTGGCCCAAAAACCAAAAAAAAAAAAAAAGAAGTCTATAATAACTTCTTGATCTTTTTGTCCACAGTGGTTAGTTGGAGATATACGTTGGCCACCCTAATTTCACATTGCAATGCTATATTATATTAGACTCAAAAGACAAGTGCTCATTAAGATAATGTCTTGACAAAAATTCTAAACTATTTTCCATTTGATTATGCCTGCTACATAATCTAATGTTTTTATGTCTACAGACAACAATGGAATGCCATAAACTCCTGCTACAGTGAGTGTTCATTCATTGAGTATGTTATTGCACTTTATTTTTATTTTAGATAGTTTACCATTGTATTATAATGCTCATGATTTCAGTTTGCTTTCCAGAAAGGAATCTGGATGTTTAAGACCTGCTAAATAAATAAAACTAAAATAAAAATAAATAAATAAATAAATAAATAAATAAATAAATATAATAACATAAAATAAAAAGACCTGCTAAATAATAGACTTTTATTACAGTGCTCATTACCATATGACTTTGCTTTCTAAACTTGAAAACTATGATTGTTTTAAGAATGTTCTATATAGAACCTAACCCAGGAAGCCTCATTTCAGTAAAGTTTACCCTCACCGATGGTGATTTGCCTAGAAAATGGAAAACCTTTCCATCTGACTTGCCTGCCTTATACTTTGTAAGCGTTCTAACCCATTCCACCTGGGTCAGCTTTTCACCTAAAACCCATAGATTGATCCTCAGTGTCTGTCTAAAATTTAATTTGTAATGAAGAACCTAAATATAAAACCTATATGCATATTCAATAATCATATGACTATGCACCTTTATTTTTTATTTGGGGGTCCACACTCAGAAGCACTCAGGGGTTACTCCTGGCTCTGTGCTCAGAAATCACTCCTAGCTCAGGATACTATATGGGATACTGAAACCAGGGATTGAATCCATGTCCATCGTGGATCAGCCTCGTGCAAATCAAATGTCTTACCACTTGGTTACCACTCTGGCCCCAAATTAAAAAAAATTTCCCTTTCTATTTACTGGGTTTTACTCTTGGAAGACATTTTCAAAGAAATAAACAATGTTTAATTCTCTCATGGTAATGATATTTATCTTTGACATTCACTTCATATATATCAAAATGAACAAATATTTTTAGACTAATAGATTATCACATTGTCACAATTGGCATGTTGAATAATTTTTGAATCTCTAGTCCATAGTTGTGTCTTCTTTGACACAAATGCATGATGTGTAATTTAAGAAAATTACTTACCATTACTCAACTTCAGTTTCTTCTAAGTTATATAGAATGCTTACATCTCTCTTTATATTTATCCAATAGGGAACTTCTCTGGCTTACTTAGAAAATTCACATACAATTTGGTTTGGGATTATTGCTGTCCTCGGATCCTGTGTTTACATCTCCTCTTCTTGTAGGTAAGCTTAATTTTCCAATCTGAACATATGAAATTTTTCAATTGTTCATAGAATAATTAACTCTCTCAATTGGTGGAGAAAGCTCAAGCATGTTGATTCTGTAGATAATTAAGAATTATCTATTACCTATCCTGTAAGAATTAAGTCAAGTCGTGATGCTGTAATTTAGTCACAAGTTCGTTGTTACGAAGAATATATGGAACCAAATTTGGCCTAAGTCCAACTCAACTCCAGAGTAAGAGCCTGTGGTTAATATACCTTTAAAGAACAAAAGAATATAGGAAGGATTTATAAGGAAAGGCCTTCCTAGAGACTGGACTCAAAAAGTGTTCTATCAATTTTAGACTAAATCTATGTCTTGTCATATTATCAATATGTCATTTTATCAATATGTGGTCTACAGTTTTACTTATGTCATTTTAACATTATGCTTTCATTTCCAAAATTGGTGAATTAATATCTAATTGTAATAATATTAATTTATGTTTTAAAGTGTTTTACACTATATATAATTTTCTGAAGTCTTAATTTATATAAATAAATTTTAATATATTTAGTGTTAATAATAGCCTATGAATTTTGTCTGGAGACTGTTTCAAACTACTGTGGCCCTATGGGTAACCTACTTTGACTCTAGGTCTTCCAGCTCCGTCAGTCTATATGCATATGTCGGCAACCTGCGGCTCCGGAGCCGCATGCGGCTCTTTTGAAGGCTTGCCGCGGCTCCGGAGCCGATGTCAGAAAAAAAATACTGCTTTAATCTCAGCTCCGCTTCTCTCCGCTATATCTATAGCAGTGAGGCGGAGCTGAGGAGCGGAGCCAATGGAGGCAGCCGTACCTGGTGACGTATATAGCATTAAGGTAAGAAACAATATATGCAGTGTTATATTTGTTTTAAATGTTGCAATGGTTTTGCGGCTCCCAGTTTCCTTCGGAAACGGGTCCAAGTGGCTCTTTATGTCTGAAAGGTTGCAGACCCCATGTATATGTGTAAGTGAATGTATTGTCCAAATCAATGTCTGACAAATGTCAGTCTGTAATATACATAATATCTATGTTGTATATTGTTCTTCTCGTTATATATAACCCTTCCTCCCTCCCCCCACTTACACTTTACAAATCCTTTTCTATTTCTTTACTCTCTCACCTCCAATCTGTTATTTCTCCCTTTTTACACCTTAATACCCTCAGTTTTTAACTTCTCAGGAACCCGAATCTCCTTTTACCCCAAGCACTCAGAGAAGAATTACTACCATTAATACTGAGACTGTTCCAAAACACTGAAAAAATAGGAACCCTCCCTAATATCTTCTATGAAGCTAATATCATGCTAGCCTAGGACAGATTGTGGCTCAATCCCCCAGATTCCCATATGGTCCCCCAAGTCGGAGTAATTTCTGAGTGCATAGCCAGGAGTAACCCCTGAGCATTACCAGGTGTGCCTAAAAACAAAAACAAAAACAAAATAAAATAAAAAAGAAGAATGTTGGCTGTGGGCTTTTTATATAGACAGCTGTTACTATCTTGAGGAAGATTCCATTCACACCTATAATGCTAAGCGTTTTCATCATTAAGTGTGTTGGAAAATTTTTGCACTCAACATATCAAATGAAGTATTAATATCTAGGTTATACAAAGTACTCACAAAGATTAATGCCACAAGCCCACAAAACCTATCAAAAATGGAGAGAAGAGATGAACAAGGCACTTCATGGTATTAGATTTTGTCAAATGCTTTCTCTGCATCTATTGATAGTATCACATGTTTTTTTTATCCTTTTACTAATGTAGTTCATGATGTAGATTCCTTTGCTTATATTGAACCATCCTTGCATCCCTGCGATGAAGCTTACTTTGTCATAATGTATAATCTTTTTGATGTATTGTGTTTGGTTTGCTAAGATTTTGTTAAAGATTTTTACATCTATGTTCATTAGTGAGATAGATCTGTATTTTTCTTTATTGGTGGTATTGTTGTCAGCTGTGGGAATGAGCATGATATTAGCTTCATAGAAGATATATGGGAGGGTTTCTGTTTTGTTTTGTTTTTTCAGTGTTTTGGAACAGTCTTGGTATTAATGGTAATAATCCTCTGAGTGCTTAATAAAATTCACATGTAAGCCATCTGGTCCTGGACTTTTATTCCTGTAGAGTTTCTTAATTACTGTTTCCATTTCCTTACTTGTAATTGACCTGTTTATGCTTTCCACTTCTTCCTCATTAAGTATTGGTAGATAATATTTTTCCAGAAACTTGTTCATTTTGTCTAGGTTCTATAGCTTACAGGTTTTCATAATAAATACTCATGATGTCTTGGATTTCTAGGGGTTCTGTTGTAATCTTTCTCCTTTCTTTTCTGATCCAATTTATTTGAGTATTTTCCTTTTTTCCTTATGAGTCTTGACAGTGGTTTATCTGTTTTGTTTGTTCTTTTAAAAAAAACCAGGTCCTGATCTCATTAATTCCTTGTATTATTTTTTGGTTTCTATATTTTTTATTTCTGCTCTGGTTTTTATTTTTTTCTTCTGCTTGTCTTTGGGATCCTTTGCTGTTGGTTTTCTAGACATTTAAGGTGTCCCTTAGGTTGTTGATTTTGTCTTTTTATCTTTCCTAATGTAGGTCTGTATTGCTATGTGTTTCCCCATAATTACTGCTTTTGCTATATCCTTAGATTTTGTTTTTTCATTATATTAGGAATCTCTTTATTCTTTTATTTTTTCTTTGATACAGCTGTTATTGAGCAGCATGCTGTTTAGTCTCCAGGTGCTAGATTTTCTCCACATCTTCTTTTTTACAGTTAATCTTAATCTCTGTGGCATTGTGGTCTGATAGGGTGATTGGTATAATTCTTATATTGGTGACTTTATGTAGGTTAGACTTGTGTCTTAAAATTGGTCTATCCTAAAGAAACTTCCAGAGCTAAAGACTGCATGCAACCAAATCCTGTATGCCAAAGAGCACCAGCTAAAAAAGATCCCCAGAAAGCACACTAGACACATCCTAGTCACAATGACAAATCCCACAGATAGGGACATAATACTGAAAACAGCAAAATCAAAAAGGAAAATTACATTCAAAGGAGCAGCCTTAAGATTTACAAAAGACCTTGAAATCCTCAAGACCACAAGGCAGTGGAGGGATATAGTGACAAAACTCAATGCAGATAAATTGAAGACCTTGATATCAAAACTTATGGAAGCTATATAGAAGCTATATAGAAGAACACAGGAAAACACTCTATGGCATTTCTACTGAAGACATCTTCAAGGAGAAATCACCACTGTCCAAACAGTGAATTTTTATTATTTATAAATAAATAAATAAATGGGACTATATTAAACTGAGAAGCTTCTGTACCTCAAAGGAAATGTTGACTAGCATACAAAGGCCATCCATGGAATGGGGAAACTATTCACCCAATACCCATCAGATAAGAGGCTAATATCTAACATATCTAAAGTACTAACAAAACTTAAAAAAAAAAAAGCTAACCCCATCAAAAATTGGAAGAAGTATTGAGCAGACATTTCCTCTAAGAAGAAATACAAATTGCCAAAAGGCACATGAAAAAAATGCTCCACATCACTAATCATCAGGGAGATGCAAATCATCAGGGAGATGCAAATCAAAAAATCAAAAAATATCATCTCATGCCACAGAGATTGGCACACATTACAAAGAACAAGAACAATCAATGCTGGCAGAAATGTGGGGAGAAAGGAATTCTCATACATTGCTGGTGTGAATGCCTTCTAGTCCAGTCTTTTTAATAGATTTCTCAAAAAAACTAGAAATTGAGCTCCCATATGATCCAGCTATACCACTCCTAAAGGTATACCCTAGGAACACCAAAACACAATACAAAAATGCCCTTTGCATGCCTATGTTTATTCCAACTTTATTTACAATAGTCAGAATCTGGAAACAACCCAGATGCCCAACAACAGATGAGTGGCTAATGAAACTATGGTACAAGTATAAAAAAAAAGAAAAAAGAAACTATGGTACATATATGCAATGGAATACTATGCAGCTGTCAGGAAAAATTAATTTGCCTGTACATGGACAGACATGAAAACTATTATTTTGAGTAAAGTGAGTCAGACAAAGACAGACACAGAATAGTTTCACTCATTTGTGAGATTTAAAAACAATAAAAGATAGTTTGGTAATAATTCCCAGAGACAACAGAGATGAAGTTTGAATGGACCAGCCCATGATATGAAGCTTACTACAAGATTGGTGAGTACATTTAGAGAAATTATTACAACTATCATGACAATGGTAGTGAATGAGAGAAATAGAACATCTTGAAGACAGGCAGGGGGTGAGGGAGGAGGGAAATATGGAGCATTGGTGGTAGGAAAGTTGCGCTGGTGAAGGGGGTGTGTACATTTTTATGACTAAAACACAACTACAGACTTGTTTGTAACCATTGTGCTTAAATAATGATATTAATAAACAAAAAATTTAATGAATAAAAGAAATAAAATTATTTCTATAAGCATCCAAAAGTATCACAGTCCTCAGGCATTGTGCCTACCTTGACTATATCCTAAAATATTAGCCTCTTCCACTCACATTTCTGACAAACAGGAAATGATCAGAAGTTTCCAGGATAATGGTTCTCTACAAAAGTTAAAATCATGATCCTTAAGTTAGTTTTCCTAAACAATCTTTTTACCTGTCAGTGAACCAAACTCCTTGTCCTTCAGCAGGTTCAATTTCCAAGTCATAATGACAAGCCATGATGACAAGATAATAACAGGAGAAAAATGAAGTATCTAGTGTTGAATAAAGGTCTAATTCATTGACTGTTCCTCACGTTCCAGTGGCTAATGACACCTTAATCATATACTTAATTAATAACACCACTTTCCTCTATGTGAACTCGATAGCTACACAGAAAATGTTCTTCTCAGAAATATTGTTTCTTTACAGTACTGAAAAACAAGGTTAAAGTTTGTTTTGCTTTGTTGAAGTATATTCATTGTGATTTCTTTTTTGAGAATAGAAGAATTATTTGTGTGTGTGTGTTAATACCATCTTTAGTTGGCCATTTGTTAAGTAATTAAGGTTATATTTGGATTTCTCTTTGTTCAGCTGGCTCTTAACCTATGATCATCTCATAGACCAGGTAGGGGGGAAACATTAACAAACTAGACAGCACAACTATTAGTAAATCTGAAACAAGCAGTTATTGGGCCAGAGAGATAGTACAGTGGGTAAAGTGCTTGCTTTGCACACAGCCACACCAGGTTCAGTCCCTGAGCCCATCAACAGTGACTCCTGAGTGCAAAGCTAGAAATAACCTTTTAGCACGGCCAAGTGTGGCCTAAAACAAAATTAAAATAAAATAATCAATAATAAAACAGTTACTGATTTTCTGTTGAAGGTAAAAGCCTCGTGCCTATACAAATGTGAACCTAATGTTACTTTATTTCTTTCTATTCTTTTGACTGACATCTTAACTTTTTATTACAAGATTGAAATCTCTAAGCCTATGGATCTCTCTGAACCCTCTTGCCAGTCTTTTCCTTTGACAGACTGAAGGCATGAGAAGGTCCTGCAAAGGACAGGGAAGGCTGAGAATTTGCCCCCAGCACCCTAAATATCAAGCATAAAACTAATGAACTGTGGCAACTGAATTGTCTAGGTTCATTCCAAATTATGCCTTGGTAAAGTTCATCTTTGTTTTCAATTATCATCCTGGAATCATAAATGTCGAAATTGAGGTAGTTGCTCAGCTCCCTGAATCAAGCTAGCATTCTTCTTACTATAAAGTTCAGGATACGTGATGTCTACTTTACTGAAAACAAGGCAATAAGTCCCCTTTGGGGGTGGGGAAAATATTTTATTTTTTCTAGGTTATTATATATGAGAAGGTCTTTGAAAGCATACCCTAAGTCAATGAATCTCAGTTTTGACATGTTGCTGAGGATGGTGTTTTTAAGTCTATCACTCTGAACTATTCATAACCTAGTTATGAATTCATGTTTCTTTTATACCATTTTCCTCTTTTTCCTCTTATGACATCTGCCCTGACAAGTTTATAGAAAATATTTAGGTTGATGCTTGCTTGTCTTAGTAGACATTAATCTAAGCCCATCTGTTCCCTTCTTGGCCTGGACAATTTCATTACAACTAAACCAGAGATTATAGGATTCTTATATATTCTTTTTTTTTTTTCTAACATAGTTTAGCTGATTTTGGAAACTATGATTAAAGCTGCTTACTTTAAGGGAGATTGGAAAGATGAAAGCAACTTGATCCTGAAATATTTATATCTAAGACTGGAAATCTGCATCAGAGGCATGATGAATGATGAATGTAACCAAAGACTTTTTTTTTTATTTGAAAGCTATATGTCTTCTCTTTACACTTCACTTTACTCATAAGCTAAAGGAAATAAGCACTAAATGCTTTCACTGCCCCCATCCCAGTTAGATTTTCTACTTTTATTTACTTGTAAATCCAAGATAGTATAATAAAGAGATTCAACGATAACGATTACCTTCTGACACTGACTTTTTATAGGGATAAATATCAGTTATCCTTATGTGGCCTTAGAATGACTGCTTTCAAAGAAACACAGAACACAAATGAAGGGGAATGTATTTAAGCCTCCCGCAAGGAAATACCTTGATCTGGGATTCAAGAAATCTAACGAATTAGAAGTGATTACTAGAGAGTAATTCTGGGTTTACTCAGACTTAGACAGGTGCTATAATTAACTTCTCTCATTCTCCCCCCCCCCCTCCAATCTGCTTTCCAAGACATTCTTCTTCTAAGTCTCAGTTTAATTGAGATAAAATGCAAAGAACTTCCGTATCCATTTGGATAAGTGTTGACAAATATATACTCATCATCACAGAACCACCATCTAGTCAATAATTAGAACATTCTTATTCTCAATTGTGTCTGTGTGGTTGGTTTTCGTTTTGTTGTTGTTGTTGTTGCTGTTTTTTAATGAGAATTACTGTAACCCTCTGCTAGTAGGCATGAACTCCAATGTAAATTCCAAAAGGAAGAAAATGAAGCCCAAAATCTTGGCACTGGTTCCCATGGAGTCAATTGCTGTTTGAAACCCATCCATGTCCAGAGCCTTTTAACAGCATAACAAAAAAAAAAAAAAAAAAAAAAAAAACTGAACTTGACTGGCAAGCAGAGGAGATGCGTCATGGCGCAAACACCAGATTAGAAACACAATGATTCCCAGGGACTGAACTAAATCCTGGCAGACACGCAGCCTTTCATCTTCTGAAATGGATAAATTGAATGAAACAAGGCCAATTCTAGGCCAGACGGTGGAAAGCGTACGTGTGTGTGTGTGTGTGTGTGTGTGTGTGTGTGTGTGTGTGTGTGTGTAAGTTCCTCACTGTCTTACATAAACAGTAAAACTTCAATTACCACAGACCTTCAGACCTAAAAATGAATGACCTTCAGTCCTTGACATTCCCTTCGTCTCTCCGTGTTCTTGTGTAGCAGGAAAACTCCCCAAAGTCTATTCCCAGCCCTTCAGAGGGATTTCCTGTCTCACAGAAATTCCTCTGGATAAAATGAGAATTATCACTCTCAACCTTAGAAATTTTGCAGATCAAATACAAACAGCTGAGGCAGTGCAAATGTTCTCCATATCGTACAGTAATTGCTGCTCAGGGCCTAAGCATGGTGACAAAGGGTAAATAATCTGTACAGTAGAACAAAAAGAACTGAATGGTGGGACAGCATTGTTTTTTACTTCAGATTTCTATGTTCGCAGCTTTCAGAGCAATCAGATTGTGGTACAGTAGAGTTTTCTAGGACCTAGAAAAGAACCTTATTCTAGTCTGAGTTCAAATCTTGTCTCTGTCTCATAGTTGAAATGTGACTTGCTTTGTTCTGTTTTAGTTTGGGGGTCACACCCAGCAGATCTCAGTAGGGTTAATCCTGGCTTTGTTCTCAAGGATCACTTCTGACAGCCCAGTGACCACATGTGGTGCCAGAAATCAAATCTGTGTAAACGGTGTGCAAGGCAAGTATCCTACCTGCTATGTTATCTCTCCAATTCAAAATGTGACTTTCAATTCTTTTTATTTTATTCACTAGGATTTTCAATTTTACAGTACTGTCCATAATAGAGTTTCATGCATGCCACACTCTAACACCACACTCTTCATCAGATTGTCTGTTTTCCTCCAGCATTGTCTCAGGCTTCCCCCCCTCCAACCCTAGCAATGTCGCTACCATGGGAAACCAAGTCTTTATATTGTGCATATGAGAAATCATTCTCTCTCTCTCTCTCTCTCTCTCTCTCTCTCTCTCTCTCTCTCTGTCTTCCCCCCAACCCTAGAGGACTTCACTCAACTAGATACTCTCTAGATAGATGCACCCACATAGTGGAAAATTGCATAATTTTGTCTTTTCTTATAACTGAATTGTATTTCATTGTGTTTATTTACCATAGTTTTTTTTTATCCATCTATCTGTTCTTGGACTTTTGGGGTCTTTCCAGATTTGAGCTATCATGAATAGTGCTCCCATGCGGTTATAAACTAATGATTACTCTCTCTGTGTTTGCCTATAAAAGGAGGACTCTATAAGGAAGACAGCTACAGTGCCTGGCTGGGAGAGAGGGGTCAGTGCAGTTCCATAAAGTGCCAAAAACTAAATATTTGAGCTACTTCTTCTCCTTCTCCTTCTCATCCTACTTCTCCTTCTCTTTCATCTTGCTCCTTTTCATGTTGTTGTTGTTGTTTTTGAGCCTATATCTAGCAATTCCCAGAGATTACTCCTGGCTCTGCACTCAGGAATTACTCCTGTCAATGCTCCAAGCATCTCAGATGCTTCCTATCTTATGCCTTCTATCCTAACCTACACTCTGGCATCTGATATGGCAAAGATTTGAATTGGATTAGCCATACAAGGCAAAGACCTAAACCATTATACTACTCCTTTGGTCCCAACTACTTTGGGTTCTAAGAACCTTGCAACTTGTCATAGCTACTGAGCACTGTCAGGTGGTATGAGTTGCAGCCATAGAAAACATACTGTATTTAAACAAATTTGTATTTAAACAAAATGTATTTCATTCAAATATGAATCTCAGGGCTGAAAACATAGTATGGGGCTAAGATATTTGCCTTGCATACAGCTGACTCTGTGATTATCTGTGATTATCTTTATGATCATCCATGATTATCATAAAGTCTCCTGATCACTACCAGGAACAAACCCTGAGCAGAGAACCACTAAAGCCAGGTATGGCCCAAAAATGCCCCCCAATTTTTTTGGCCAGACCCAGTGATGCTCAAGTGTTACTCCTGGCTATGCACTCAGAAATGGCTCCTGGCTTGAGGAACCATATAGGACACTGGAGGATGGAGGATGGAACCGCAGTCCTTCCTAGGCTAGAGCGGGCAAGGCAGATGCCTTACCATTTGGACCACCTCTCCGGTCCCAAATGCCTTCCAATTTTAAAATTTCGTGTAAATTTTGTAGAATGAGAAGTTTTATCTTTATAATATGTTTAATCCTCATCCATCCTAAAAATAATAGAGATTTCCTAAATATTCCTTGCCCTCAAATATGTTCCAATATTAATGTCTTTCAGCAGAGTGGTAGATGTGTTACTAAGGATGACCCTCCATGGACACATCATAATCTCTCAGCATTCATCCTTTCCCTTAGGGCTCACTTTCAGTGTTGTATCTTCTTTGGGTTCAGTCAAGTGTATAAAAACATATGTCTGGGCCGGGCGGTGGCGCTCGAGGTAAGGTGCCTGCCTTACCTGCGCTAGCCTAGGAGACGGACCGCGGTTCGATCCCCCGGCGTCCCATATGGTCCCCCAAGCCAGGAGCGACTTCTGAGCGCATAGCCAGGAGTAACCCCTGAGCGTCACCGGGTGTGGCCCAAAAACCAAAAAAAAAAAAAAAAAAAACATATGTCTATAATTATAATTCTTTAAACCATACCGAAAACCCTGTGCTCTATCCATGTATCTCCTCCAAACTACTTTACAATGACTAGAATATTGTTGTCTTCAAATTTTGTTGAAGGGGCCAAGATTTATTGTGGTAGGTAGGATAGGGTGGTGAGCAGAGATCAGGAGCCCACACCAAGGCGCTCAGAAGTGCAATGCATGCTATTTGTCCAGAGGCCCACGATACGGGATATACTTGACCCCACAGCCATCTGAGATGGGGCACTTCTCAGTCACCATGTCCTCAAACTCATCTGCATTAAACTTGGTAAAACCCCACTTCTTGGACATGTGGATCTTCTGGCGACCAGGAAACTTGAACATGGTCTGATGCAGAGCCTCAATCACATGTTCCTTGTTCTGCAATTTGGAGCGGATGGACATGATGACTTGTCCTATGTGGACTTTCGCTACAGTGCCCTGGGGCTTTCCAAAGGCTCCCCACATACCTGTTTGGAGCTTGAAATTGGGGCCAATGAGAACCCATAGGAACATCCAATAAAGACTTTTAACTTTTTCAGAATCTTACATAGCTGAAACCATATAATATAGTCTTCTGAAATTGACTTCTCAGTGCTAAATAACATTCTGTTTTCTGGATATACCATATTTATCCATTCGTTTACTAAAGGAGATCATGGTTATTTTCCATTTGGGGCATTTATGAATAAAACTACAAGCATGTAATAGATATTTTTAAAGCTCTAAACATCTGAAAATCTTGCTCAAGAGACAAACCTCTCATACTAGAGGCAACTTTATGCCGGTCTACCTTTATTTCTATTCTCTTACATAAAATCTCTTCTGAATTCTACGTTTAAAATACTTAAAAATAAATCTCTAACATCTATATACAGGTATTTGCATAAGTTTAAATTTTTTAACTTTTTTGGTAAATAACAAGGAGCACAGGTATAAGATAGATCATATGCTAAGATCCTGTTTAATTTCATAAAAAAGTATCCAGATATCTTTCACTTGCATTTCGATCAGCACTGAAGAATTCCTATGGTTCTACAATCCATGAGAGTATTTGGAGCTGTCAAAGTTCCATATAATAGCTTCTCATAGTTAACTTAATTTCCATTTTCCTGATGGCATATGGCATGAACTGTTTCTTCATAGACCGTACTTATTTGGCATCTATATATCTTATTTGGTGGGCTGTTTATTAAGGTCTTTCAGCCATTTTATTAATTGGTTGGGTTTTTTACTTATTATTGGGTTTTAAAATTCCTTTATACTTTGTGGATAAAATCACATCTTATCTGTTTTATTTGCTAACTCATAGTTATCAGCTGTCAACAATTGATGCATTTTTTTCTTTCTGTTTTACTTTCTTTTTTGTGAGGAGGGATTTTTGTGGGGAGGGGCCACACCTGGTTGTGCTCAGGGATTACTTCTGGTTTTGTGCTCAGTAGAAAATATTGGGTGCTGGGGATTGAACATATAGGTTGACCACCTATATGTGACCACAGGTGAGTAGCACAGCTAAAACTGTGCTAGTACCACAGATAAGCATGTGTGTTACTCTGGTCAGGATGGTTTTTTCACAACAAAAGGAAGAAGGGATGAACAGGAGATAATAACAAAAATGTAGACCATATTCTTAGTTGAAAAAATAAAGATAGCAGCTAAATTATGTCAATGGGGCATATTTTGCCAAGTCCTGAGTTAGCTCATAATAGTTGTCTGAATAGTAACACATGTAAAGCTTTTAGACCAGTCTGTAGCATTCGATAAGCTCCATCTCACTGTTATAATTTATTGTTATTACTATTTAGGAGGACATGATGAATGCTATACTCTCCAGGTATCTACTGTCAGAATTATTTCCCAGAAACTGATCTTATGGGCTTATAATTATGAGAAAAGATAAATAAATGTCCTAAGAGAGAAGATGATTTTAATATCTTCCTCCAATATCTAAGAAAGAGATAGTGAATATTGTCTACAGATATGGATCCAACATACAAAGTGTGCCATTGTATAGATCCCATCATTTGGGGAATGATTTTTTAAAGCTGTTGCTGTCCATTTTTGCACATTAAATCCCACAAAGAGATTTATTTACAACATTAAATCATTCCTCTGCTGCCTGGCTACATTTTTAACTATTAAAATATTCATCACACACTCTAGGAACCTAACGCCAAATGTTTTATGACCTTTTAAAGTATGGCTTCTTTAAAAAATCACCTTCAACTGTGGTTGTCAGTTTCTGAGTGGGTCTCAGAAGAACAGCCTATTGTTAAGATATCAAAAGGGATAAACAAGAGATCATTGCCCTGGAAAATATTCTCAAAGATGGACTGTTTGAACAGAAATGGATGTAAGCTTAAATCCATGGTGGGGGAGGCAAGAAAATGAAAAGAGTAGAGAAGTTTGCGGTTAAATGTATTTGCTGACGAGCATGAAAAACTCTATTCTATACACTCCTATGGTACACAGTCACAGTTCCAAACAGGGAAGCAATTTGGTATGTTCAGAACCCTTGGCATTGTTTCTGGTTATCAGAGCTGCATTGAGGGTTTGGGATTTGACACTGGTATCTGGTAAGTAGTGAGGGGGGATACGCTGTAAAATACTCTACAAATCACAGCATAGCCACACCCACCAAAGTAGTGGCCCCATGTATAATATCAATAATATATAATGTACAATAATATAATAAATAATGTATAATTATTCATATATAATTATAATATCAATAATACTAAGGTTCAAAACTCTGTTTTGGGATCCATACCAGCAGACCTCCCTTCCCCACCTCATATCTGATTGTATTTTAATTTTCAACTTTTTTATTTTTTTATTTTATTTTTCATAAAAGTCCATGTAGTGCTAGGATCAAACTTGGGGCCTTGTACATTCTACCTACACTATCATGCCATGCCCTTTAAATTATTTATTATAGGGATGTGTTAAAAAAAGAAACCCACAAGAGAAACTTTGGGAAGATCTTGTCACTCCATTTCCATTAAGACTCACAATTCAGTTTGAAATCTCTATTAATCTACTTTTCATTTTGTTTTGTTTTTGTTTTGTGGCCACACCCAGCTGTGCTCAGAAGTTGCTCTGGCTCTGCACTCAAAAATCGCTCCTGGCAGATTCCAGGGACCTTATGGAATGCTGGGGATCAAACCCAAATCCCTCCCGGCTCATCTGCTTGCAAATCAAATGCTCTGCCGTTGTGCTATCACTTCAGCCCCACATCATCCACTTTTTTCATAGACATCTATGATAGAAAATTTGCAAGATTGGTATTCATTTCGATAACAAATTAACTCAATTACCCTGAAGAACACTGATATCAGATCACCAGATTACTAGCTAATGCTAATTTAGTAATTTATTTACTAAGGAGATAATGGACAAATTTTTAAAAGCTAGTCAGCTGTAAACAAGGCAAGACAGCCAAGGAAGACTTAACCTGCTGAGTCTCGATTTCAGATTCATTTCTTGTTCTCTACCACAATGAATCTGCTCAGTTTCCTTAAGCAAATAAGGCCCCTTTTAGAGCAATACAAGGTGAAAAAGAGGTGTTATGAACCTCTATTATTTTATAGAACATCAAAATATTTAAGTTAGCCGATAAAACTGATAAAAAGTCTTCCGACTTAATTCAGAGAAAGTCAAAATAATTCTGATTAATATCACTGAAACTAAAAATCATAAGTAAACCAATTAGCGTTGTCTATTAGCACTGCTTTTTTAAATTTTGCAATATCAGTTCCAAACTTTCTTCTTACAATAAAGTTCTACTTAAACTGTACTTGTAGACTGTTTAACAATGCTATTTTAATTCATATCTGTTTGTGGAGTGATTTATAATTTATGAAGTGATTCACTCGCATTATCTCAACTGAGCCCTAAAATAATTCCGAGAAGGGATGCCAGGCACTATCATCCTTAACTTACAGATGATAGAGCATCTTTTTTTCCACTATGGAGAAGCCTATGTTCTCACTAGAACACATCTTCCACCCTTTCTCTCCCAACACATCTTTTAACTAAATTTTTTCCACAAAAAATATTTTGTTAAACTAAAAAAAAAGAAAAAGCACCTTAAAGATAAATGAAGGTTTTCCTCTAACACAGAGATCCTTCGGCTGACTGGAACATTCTGCTAGGGATGATAGTTTACAAAATTAGATTAAGAAGATCTCAAACTCAACACATTCCGAAAGGAACTCTCCATCTCTCTAAAATCCTCCCTCCCTGCCTTTTACTGTAGCAGCAATGCAATCATTCACAATGTTTTCTAAATGCATGTCCAGAGCATCATCCTTGGCTTCTCCTTCACCTCATCCTTGGCTTGGACACTCCAGAATTCTAACTCTTCAAATTCCTCCACTTTACTTCATCATCATTACTTCTAGCCTACTTCAGAGATGTCCACACTCCTCTCCTACTTTCACTGACTCTGCTCTTCTTCCCATTTAATCCACAGTGCCCTTTCTAAAATCCAAATAGAATTGTGTCACTTCCATTTTGGCCAGAGGCACGCTGCCATGGATAAAAATCCAAACTCTTGAATATGATTTGCCAATGTCATTCTGGTCATTTGATCTTAAGACACCAAATGCACTCCTACTCCCAATGTATTTTTCTCACTGGCATAGTCTGTAAAATATCTGCATTGTCCATTCTTTCTAGTTAAATAAAATTCATGAGTCTCTGCTAATTGAAAATGGCATCTAAGAGCCCCCATTATTGCTTTTGGTTCACTCATCAACATATCTCTGTGATTCTTTGATCCTTTGGTAATGGGTTATAGGAAAGAATGTTTTGAAAAAAGTGGGTGTTATCTAAGTGTGTAGACCCATTTCTGATGTATAACAATCACAATAATTTTCCATCATAAAATCACATCAGGAAATATTT
Source organism: Suncus etruscus (assembly GCF_024139225.1). Classification (NCBI taxonomy): domain Eukaryota; kingdom Metazoa; phylum Chordata; class Mammalia; order Eulipotyphla; family Soricidae; genus Suncus; species Suncus etruscus. Next base: position 104,362,916 of record NC_064854.1, on the reverse strand, counting down.
TTATTGTAAAATTATGACATTTTGGAAGAATAAAATAATGGGTGTCATCAAAAAAGACATATCTAGTAAATATCTAGCCACTTCAGAGCCAATGTTTCAAAATTATCTGAGAATCATCTAAATTCCTTATTATTGTATCAGAATAGCTTAAGAATCAGCCAAATCCAAAAATATTAAAATAAATTCCAAAGAATGACTTGCAATCATTGGTGATATGTAAATATGAAGTATCCATAACTTCTTTTTAAAAAACTTTATTGATTGGTTTTGGGGCCACACGCAGTGGTGCTCAGGGGTTACTTCTGGCTCTGTACTCAGAAATCATCTTTCTGGCTCCCAGTATCAGTCACTTCTGGCAATTAGGGACCCATGAGACAAGACCTAAAAATTGTTTCCATTAATAGCTTAACTGCTGATTTATAACAGTATTTATTACTATGATAGGACTTGACCTTTAGTAGAATTTAACAGCTTTGAAACGGAAATTCTCTGACACCTCTTCATTCATTTTCCACTGCTGTTAAACTTTTCCATGTTCCTTTCCTGTTGTAGAAATATGAAGGACTGATGTCACTATCACAAGTACAGTGTCCATACCCTCTTCTAAAACCTGAATTACTGGCTATTTGTGCTTATCTTTTTTCTTCATCTAGCTCCTGCT